>NC_092629.1:1125000-1242500 GCF_039555335.1 Amphiura filiformis
CTTGCTGTTCAAGCACTACTTGACAACAGATCTCTTAATTGCACTAATTTGTTTACTTGGTCAAAGGGTATTAAAAATATTTGTCATTTAATTGGTAAAGATGAGGTATGGAATAAACCAAACATCATTTCCAAATCATCTATCATTCATTTAGTTAATAACAGTTTAAACCTTATTTATGATCAATGGTATACTCATGTTTCGATAAAGCAAAAGAAGCTCCGTACTTATTGTCTTTTTAAATCATCTTTTGGACAAGAAAATTATGTTCATTTGCTAAATCGTTCTCAAAAGTCTGCTTTTTGCAAAATTCGTATTAGTGCACATACATTAATGATAGAAAAAGGTAGATATTCTTACCCAAAAATTCCACCAGAAAGAAGGCTCTGTGTTGTTTGTGATCTTCATGAAACAGAAGATGAATTTCACTTTATTATGAAGTGCAAAGCTTATTCCAATCTTCGAGAGCAAAATATAACTTCACAAATAAACTTTAATTACTCATCAACCAAATGGTCACAACATAATATAGACGAGTAAATATTCTTAGCTCCATTCCCGGCTGTGGCTGGCTGAAAACTACCACGAATAATAGGCCGGGGTAATTGAGGAGACGGAGCCGCGGAGCGATATATTTAAATTAGCTATGGAAAGCAAATAGCGTCATAACACAATGATACCTTAAAAGTCATTTCTAACTATATTATTTCTGCTTTGACAATGCGTTCAAATATTATGTAAAATATGTGTTATATGCTAGTTGTAAGTTGCTTTTATATTTTATATGTACCTGTGCTGTATTTGTATTGATTATACCTATTTGTTAGGTCGATATCAATAAACATGACCTTTAGGTCATACTAAATCTGAAAAAATCTATCATATATCGAGGGTTGAGAACCAGAAAGCCTTAACCAGTCAGCTACCTGCACAACCGATTCTTTTGTTCTGCAAGGCTCACTCAGTCATTTAATGAGGCAATACAAACGATCGAAATTGGTGTTGAAATGAGCAAAATTTTGAGTTACACCTTTTCAGTGTAAAATTTTTTTTCTCAGCCAAATGAAAAGCAATAATTTTCATTTTTTCAGTAAATGGCTGGAAAAACTATAATGCTTGATACTGATTTTTTTTTTATCCTGGTGTTAAACTTAGGCCTGAAATTCAGTCATTTAGTGTAAGATATTCGATTTTTATAGGCTTCAGCTCGGCCCGCGAGCTTTTTCTTGGATCAACCTTTTAGCTTTTCAAATTAATATAGTTCGCTAATGAAGGATTTTCCCCAACTTTCTAAAGCACATCACCGTGAGCTATATATCATAGTTTTGTCAGAATTTCCGTTTTGATTTCACCATCTTTCACTGTCGGCTGATAAAATTTCTAAATCAACACGTGAAATCTAAAGGCTAGTACTAGCATTGTGGATCGATATCCCTGGGTTTAATAGGAATACCGGCATGGCTATAGTGTTGCCAGAACTTCAATATAGCAAAGAAATTCCCAGACCTATAGCGCTCCTACTGATCATGTTTAACCAGAACACCCAATTGGGGATTTAATCGCTGGTCGGGCAATTTGCTTTCAATGAAAAATTGACCTGGATAACAACAAAGGAAATATCGACTATTTCTGCTGGTTGCTCTCGAGATAAAAGTACTCACCATTGCCTACTTTTACTTAGTTTGACATTTTCGGAGACTGAATGGAAAAAGGGTAAAACAAAACGGAAATTCTGACAAAACTATAACATATAGACCCACACGATGTGCTTTACAGAGGTGGGAAATATCTTTCTTTAGCAAACTATGTTAGTTTGAGACGCTAAAACATGAATTCCGTAAAAAGCTCGCAGGCGAATTCAAGGCCTATAAAAATAAAAAATATCACACTAAAAGACACAATTTGATGCTTAATTTTAACACCAGGATTTTAAAAAAATGTATATCCAAGCACCAAGTTTTTAACTGACATTACTGAAGAAAAAAAATATTGCTTTATATTTGACCGAGAAAATTAATTTCATAGCAAAAGGTGTATCTCTAATTTGTGCTGATTTTTACATGTATCGATCGACTTTTAGCGCGACTAAGCATTTCTAAAGAATTGGTTGTCCAGGCGGCAGACTGTAACTCAGTATGACCAGCTCTCAAAAAATGAGCATAAAGTTGCAAAATAACTTTGAGAAAATAAATGCTCATCGTGCTGAATGCGGTATAAAGATACGCATACTTCTCTCCATCTATTGATAACTTGGTAATAACGTTCAGTGCCCGTTAAGATAATTGCTATTGTTTTAAGTGTACGAATACGATTGGTGCGCAGTATGATCATGATAGCTCATCATGATAAGTTCATTTGAAACAGAATGCGCGCAATGTTTTATGTTTGTAGGCTTACTGCAGATTTTGGTATCAGGTGATAGCTCATATTTTTCTTATTAACATATTGAAATTAGGCGTTCCAAATCGGTATATTTCCGGAGAAATCATAAAAATCAGTTGAATTAGTCTTGACTGGATGTGGTATACCCTGCACGTTGAGACTAATTCAACCGTTTGTTGATGATAACTCTCGTCATATGAGAAATACCCACCTAATGCTTTAATTGGATCTGTTGGCCAATCTACACCAGGCACAAAAAGAAACTCGTCAGTTATATTCATCATTGCTGTTCAATAACTTGATAATTTTGGATTATTCTGAAATATACATTTTGATAATTGGACTTTGCGTTCTCATTTGACACCCTGTTCGTGAAAGACGAACAAGAATTGACCAAGATATGCGCCTCCAAAGCCTCAAACCCTAAAATCAAAAGTTGCATTTTCAACGATTTTCAATGGGAACGCATCGTTGTATTGCACACAAGCACCACGGGCCAATCAATAAAGCACACAGTGTAACAGGCACAATTGAATCGTTAAAATTGCAACTTTTCATTTTGGGGTTTGAGAGTTTGGAGGCGCATATCTTGGTCAATTCTTGCTCAATGTTCACGAACAGGGTGTCAAATGAGAAAGAAAAGTCCAATTAACAAATTGTATATTTCAGAATAATCCAAAATTATCAAGTTATTGAAAAGCAAGGATGAATATAACTGACGAGTTTCTTTTTGTGCCTGGTGTATATCAAAAGGCTTCTCATTACCATGTCTTTTTGCACCAATCCATAAACCCTGAGATTTATAAACATTTAGCTTTAAACCAGACACTTTTAATTTTTTTGACAGTTTGTTAAGCCAGAGAAGCACATTAAAACATTGCACCTTTGTAAGATTCCCTTCACATTTAGACTTCTCTACATTGTCAATGGGTGGTTACCATGGTTACCTTGCAGAAATGCATTATTAATACATCAGCGTCAAATGTTAGAATCGTACAAATCTTTGTAATACTCACTGTTTTAAATTAAATTAGGGTTTACAATCTCAGTACCATCATCCAGATTCCAGAATCAATGTCTACAGATCCTCTTGAAAAATATTTATTATATACTTTTGTCACCTTTTTCTGCGTATCTAATTCTGGAACGCATAATTATACCATCAATAATTTTGCTATCCAACTCTTCTAAATCATTCTTTACGATGTGGATCTCCTCTAAATTGTTGTCTGAGCTGGGATTATTTGTACCGCGTAATATGAACTCTCATCTTTATCGCCAAAGGTCTCAGAACAAAAGCAAAGGTTTTTCATGTTTTTCTTTAACTTAATTGACATAAGTAAATAAATAATATAATATTTATTTCAAAATCATTAAATTAAAATACCGTGCTTCAAATGCCCCATTGTTTAAAATCACCCATCCCAAGAGCACAGTTTCATGATTCAACTCACAGTTAGGACGCTGGACTACCAATTCTTTAGAAATGCATAGTCGCGCTAAAAGTCGATCGATACATGTTAAAATCAGCACAATTCAGAGATACACCTTTTTGCTATGAAATTAATTTTCTCGGTCAAATATAAAGCAATATTTTTTTTTTCTTCAGTAATGTCAGTTAAAGACATAGTGCTTGGATATAAATATTTTTTTTAAAATCCTGGTGTTAAAATTCAAGCATCATATTTTGTCTTTTAGTGTGATATTTTTGATTTTTATAGGCCTTTAGTTCTCCCGCGAGAGCTTTTTACGGAATTCATTTTAGCGTCTCAAACTAATATAGTTTGCTAAAGAATGATATTTCCCACCTCTGTAAAGCACATCGTGTGGGTCTATATATTATAGTTTTGTCAGAATTTCCATTTTTATTTTACCCTTTTTCCCTTCATGCTCCGAAAATGTCAAACTCAGTACTTTATCTCGAGAACAACCAGCAGAAATAATCGATATTTTAATTGTTGTCAACCAGGTCCCTTTTCCATTGAAAACCAGGATTGCCTGACCAGCGATTTGGTAGCCCAAATCCCCAATTCTGGTAAATGAGGTGAATTTTGGAAATTTGCTCCCGTGATAGCCTGCAATTTCAATTTATAGGGGCTATGGATTCCATGATTATGAAAACCATTTTGTCTGTTTGTTTGTTTGTTTATTTACCTAGGATGAGGTCCTTGGGAAAATCCACTGTCCAAACCTAGAAAAATTCGCGTGTTATTAGAGGGGATTTTAATTTTCTGTCCCTCCTATCTCCAGGTGAATGACCCCCCCCATCGCGGGTTGGCATTTTCATTACACCCTTCAGACTTGCGTTCGGGTTTGTGTAGGCCTATTTATCATAATTTAGCGCTATAGGACCTACTTTCTAAATGTAGGCTATAGCTATAGCCGTGCTATATAAATATTATAAGGTACCGGTATGTAATATTATGTAGGCCTATGGGGGTGGGGTGGGTACTCAACACATTTTAACCATGACTTACAATGCAAGGCTCATTGTTGCCATAAATGATTTTTCCTTTAGGTCATTATAATAGGTTGTTATAAACTTCCATGTTTAACCTTGTATTGTTTTGGCTGCTTCATTATGACTTTCGGTGGGTTTAAGCAATTTCAAACAAACACAAACAAAAGGCACTATACCCAGTCACCTTCATGACAATTGAAACACTAGGTAATTTCTTTGCTATACCAAATTCGATCGTTTGTATTGCCTTATTAAATGACTGAGTGAGCCTTGCAGAACAATAACAATCCGTAGTCCAGCGTCCTAACTGCTCAATGTAGCGTAGCGCACTACAAATCGCTGCGCTTTTATTTTATATTTTGTTGCTTCAACATGCACCAATATTTCTGGACATTTGTAGGGGACATTTTCAACCAATCAATCAAGCTTGTTTTGGGAATAATCATACGGAAATTCGCCAACTCTGCAATTGACCATGGCAGATGCAGGAGGAAGCAACGAAGGTAAGCTGATCATCATCGGAAGTCGAATTTGATTATTTTCTAAATTAAACCCCTGGATACTACTGGTCATCTAACAACATTTCTGATTGGTTGATAACTTGAAATGATCATTTTATCAATTTCACCAATCATATGACTGGGCTTAAACTATTTATGGTCAAACTTGCATTATTTTGCAAATGATCTTATTAATCATGTTAATACCCTCCTTGATTAGTTCAAATTTGGACACAATATTCATTTTAGCCAATCGGCAGGTAATTCTCATGAGGTTAAGGGATCTGGAATGAGCATTTTTAGCGTTTCCACAGTATTTTTTATGGGATATGAGAGCACCTCAGACGTATCGAATTCCATTCTGAATACGAAGCATGTATTTCTGATATCAAATAATTTTCATTTTTTGAAAATCACAATATAATACAAATTTTATGACAAATTATAAAAATTGATATTTTTCAAATTTTTGATATATAACAGTCCTCGAAGTAAATTTTATAAATCTAATGATGTATTCTTAAAGTGTATGTAGCTGGGAGGAAAAGCCGACGTTCAATTGAAAATTTTGACCTTTCATATTGAAGATATGGATTTTTTCCCAAAAGACCTACATTTTTTGGTGTTTTGGGGAAAAATCCATATCTTCAATACGAAAGGTCAAAATTTTCAATTGTTCATCGGCTTTTCATCCCACCTACATACACGTTAAGTATAAATCATCAGATTTATAAAGTTTACTTCGAGTACTGTTGTTAAATATCAAAAATATCAATTTTTAATGATTTGCCATAAAATGTGTATTACATTGCGAGTTTCAAAAAATCAAACTTATTTGATATCAGAAGGACATTCTTCGTATTCAGAATGCAATTCGACATGTCTGATGTGCTCTAATGTCCCACAATAAATACTGTCCAAACGTTCATACCCCTTCCCTTAAGGTAAGAATAAGTAGAAAATAAAATAAAACGAAATTGATCAAAAGAAAAAGGTTATTTTGAAATACCAAAAAACAAAACAAAAAACAACAACAAGAAAAAAACTAAAACAAAAACTAAAACAACCCTCCCCCCAAAAAACAAAAAAATAAAAACACTTATATTCTGTATATTTTTTCAGATGTTAAACACGTAATGATAAGTTACAATTGGGAATGTCAAGAGCAGATGATAAAAGTGAAGAATAAACTGAAACAAGCTGGCTATAAAGTATGGATGGATATCGACTCTCTGGGTAAGTTTTCATAACTATTTTGTTCTGGGATATTTAATATCAAATATCTTAAGAACCACTGACTAATATTAAGCTTGTTTGTACTCATTTAAATGCATTTTACATGTTGAAGCCAAATATGGACATGGACATTTTTTGATTTTTGATAAAAACCCGCGTGACCGTACGCGGGTTTCGACTGTTTAAAATTTGTTTACAAATTCAACTAATTTCAGAAAAGTAGTGAATTTGCATGACCATAATTGGAATCAGCATGCAAAATGAATTAAAATGAGTATAAACAAGCCTAATTTTGGTTCAGTGGTTTTTAAGATAAGAAAATATCTCAAAACTTGGACTTATTATGGCTAGCAGAGCAATGTCAGGGATTTCAGAGACCCGGACTCCTACGTCACTTGTTTTCTATTTTGATGCATGGGAATGAATGTACATATTTGCAATCTGGTTTTTTTTAGTGCTAGGCTAAATGTTACTTTTCATATCTTTCATACACTCCAAAAACCGTGTTCAGCTATTGAACACCTTCTTGCCTTCACTTTGTAAACATGTTCAGAAACTAAGTATTACGTATTAAATTCCTAAACAATCAAAGTACGATGGCTAAATATTACCCGTCAATACTCTAAACAGTCATGCTTAGTATTAAAAGAAACACGTTTAAAAGAAAAAAGAAGAAGAAAACAGAAACGCAATGATTATAGTGTGCTACACACTGGCAACGACTTGACGTTGATCCCAACTAAGTCAACTAAGTCACTAAAATGATCATCAATCATTCAACAATAATTGGTCTTAAAATGATCATATGATTCATTTAGTGATAGACATCAGCTATTCTTAAGACACATGGGTGACATTCTGCCACTCATTTGCATGGCAGAATGGCCCGTCTATTTATTTTCCTCCGCAGTCAGGAGACTACCCGCAATTGTGTTGTTCATTTGAAATCTTGGATTTCTTAAGACTTAGGCTACGCTCCCAGCTAGAGTCCGACGCCGAATTGTATAGAAATACCTTTTAGAAGCATTAAATCGGTATCACCCCAGCGGCCCCCGTGCACTGGAAAACCAGAATTTGTTATTCAAAAAGAAACGAAAATTCAAAAAAAAAAAAAAAAAAAAAAAAAGGGTAGAGAAATTGGTTTCAAATATTAATGAATTCAGAGAAGCATACGAGATATAATGAATTAACCATTGAATTTCCCTCATTTCTCAGGCCCTGACCTACACCAGGCTTTTTCTTTCTCATTTGACACCCTGTTCGTGAACATTGAGCAAGAATTTACAAAGATATGAGCCTACTAACTATCAAACCCCAAAATGAAAAGTTGCAATTTTAACGATTCAATTGTGCCTGGAACACTATGTGCTTCATTGATTGGCCCGTAGTGCTTGTGTCAATACAACGATGCGTTCCCATTGAAAATCGTTGAAAATGCAACTTTTGATTTTGGGGTTTGAGGCTTTGGAGGCGCATATCTTGGTCAATTCTTGTTCGTTTTTCACGAACAGGGTGTCAAAATGAGAAAGCAAAGTCCAATTAACAAAATGTATATTTCAGAATAATCCATAATTATCAAGTTATTGAACAGCAAGGATGAATATAACTGACGAGTTTCTTTTTGTGCCTGGTGTATATCGTAGCTAATTTATATTTTAAGCTTGATCGCTATGGTTTTTGGAGCAATATTGCTTCTTTTTAACCCTGCGGTCAAATCTTAAACAATTATTTGAGCGCTTTTTTATATTATGCTGACCGGAATAAAACTGATGGCAGATAGTGGCAAGAATTTTCACACTACTACGTCCAAGTTCATATTTCAGTTAGTTAGGATAACAAAAACGACTGGCAAGATAGTATTCTAGATAACCCCAAAAGGTCGAAATTACGTCAAGAACTGTCGATATCATGTTACCTTTGCGAGTGAAAACACAGCTTATTTAGCCAATGTCAATATGGTGTTATCGGTTTTAATATTTTCCTGACATATTGGCTTTTTACAATAGCAGTAATGGAAAAAAAGTGCAATGTTCGTCATTTTTCGGCACAAAATATTTTGGCAATGACGTCACGGACATAACATCAAGCTCCTATTTTGCAAATAGCCGCCAGGCTCTACCTACCTCGTCTACGAGATTGGTCCTTTAGCGATCTAGGTATGTCTATGGGTCAAACAAGCAAACCACAAAATATGTATCGTCGTCCAAACCCCAGCAGTCAAGTTAGCTCAATCAATAAGGCGTTCGAATACAGTGGGAGATGTTGTGGGTTCGAACCGTGGCTGTGGTTATTATGCTCTCGTGTAAAAATGGAGAAATCTTGAAATTCACCTGGATAAGGAACTTACTGCTAATTGTCTGGTTGTAACACGAAACTCGGGGAGCTGATCCTGGCTGCGAAGGTCAATTGTTAATGTATAGGGTGTGCGTTTCTTAGCAGGAACTCCTTGTTGTTTAATGGTTTGTGGAATGATGGGGCCGTTGTTGTCAGCGACAACCTATAAAGTGTGCTTAGGCTTGTGGATCAACATCTACGCGTTGTGCCTATGCGTAGCATACTTTATATATAGATCGGATTTTTTTTTCAGAGGGGAGTCTACTTGAAGGCATGGGAAAGGCAGTCGAGGGATCAGCAGTAGTCCTCGTATGTTTTTCAAAAGCATATCAGGCCAGTACGAACTGCAGAACGGGTAAGTGCATGGCGGTTACAGTAGTTAATCTTCTGATAAGGGTACTGCGCTAGTGCGCTAGACCAGATGCCACCGTCTTACTTGAAGGGATGGCAAAAGCGGTAGAGGGTTTAGCCGTAGTCACCATATTTGTTATGCTTTGCGAATTACAGAACGTGTATATTAAATTGAGTACGTTGTGGTAGTTTTACGAATGTCTGTAATGAGGGTTCTTTTTAATCCATCCGGTCTCATTTAAGATATTGCAAAAGCTTCATGTGAAATATAACACGGGTAGGCTTATAGTTTAATGACTGTTGCAGCTATAAATTAAGGTCCGTTCATACTACGTATTAATTTTAACTATTAAAGCAAAACATATAAGTCATATACTCACAAGCAAGTTTTACCCTACTAATTACAATGGTTTCTGCAGGTAACAAATAATTGTTACGTCGTTTCAAATCACTAGTTCATCGGTTTTCCGGATTGCCAAAATTCAAACAAAAATCGCGTCAGAAGCATACTGTGATGTGCCCTGAGTAATTTAATTTGATTCTCTTTGTTTACAATTAAGATCTATTTCATGAGACATTTTATTTTAGGGATTCCCCTCTCAGCAAATTGAATGGATAGCTGGGACTTCCCCTTGTCAGTGCAGTGTTGCACAATTGGAAAGTCCCCTGAGATTGTGAATTGAAAATGATGTCATGAAATTCCCCTAAGGAAGTGATGTAATGAGAAAGGTTAATGTTATAATTAAGGCTTGGGAATTTCCAAATTTGGCTATTAATATTTGGGATTTCCCAGGGCTTGATATATAAGAAAATGTAAACACATTATTATTCACAGTTGATAGTGTTGATCTGGGCTAGACCAGAAATATTTTATGTAGTCAAAGTACTACTATTTGCCAGTGTTGTCGGAGAAGATCTAGAATACGTCAAAGAACGTACTTCTTCCAAGAAAGGAATATATATATTCTTCTGTCGACTTGCTGAAGTCTGGTATTTTGATTCAACGCAACTGTCAATATAAGTGGGGACAACTGCATCGCAGTCCTGCTTTCTGAAGATATTGTGTGAAAGGTGGAAATAGCACCATTTTTGGAGAAAGCAGCGCAAGGAGTTACGTTTGCAGAAAGCAGCGCAAGGAGTTACGTTTGGAGAAAGCAGCGCAAGGAGATAACGGTTTGGAGAAAGCAACGTCATATTTGTGTGAGGATTTCATACGCAAGGATATTTATAAGTTACGCAAGTGTACACTGGATTTCGCTGATTTTCGCAGGACAAGTGAATAAGGATACATATTACATCAGTCGTCCAGAACATTACAAGAACTCTAGGATCACCAACAAGAAGACAGCTGGTTAAGTACAGATAGAGTAAAACTGTCATTGTGTGATTTTATTGTATATGCGGTATTGTTATTTCATGTACCATTCATACTCTGTTTTCAATTAAAGACTTAGATTTCGTTAGCTTAATCAAACAGTGTATTTGTGTTGTGCATTCGTGTGAATTTGGGTAAAAGGTGATTTTGGCCTTGAGTCAAGTACGACTCGTAACAAAACCCTCCGTTGAGATGATATCGTTGATATGGCTGTAAAGTCGTAGTTATAAATCCCAATATGTTATGCATCATTCTCTTTCAGAAGCTGAATATGCATACAATTTAAAGGTTCCCATTATACCTTTAAAAGTTGAGTCCGACTTTAAAGCAACGGGATGGTTAGGAGCCTTACTAGCAAGCAAACTCTACTATCGTATGGATACAGACGATCAAATGGAACGAAACTTTCCCGCTCTTCTGAGGGCATTAGGGACTAAAGGCCGTGTCCAGAGTTCTACCAACAGTAATGGAACAAAATCCCAAGAAGGTAAAGTACAAATATATACATAAAGCACGGAAGGGGTGGTTCGGTGGGATCTCACTAGGATTCACAACATGCTCATCTATCAGGGCACAGTTCTTTAACCCCAATACATTTGTAAATTCATTGCATTTTATTTATCATGATCTTTACCATATCTTGATGATTTTGGGGCTCGAGCAAACTGGCATATAAATATTTTGAGAGAGAAAAAAATCAGGACTCAGCGGGGATTGAACCCCGGTCGCTGGATTACCGGTGCAGAGTCTTAATCATGTACTACCTGATGAGTCACCGTTGGTTGTCGGGCAATCTCAACTTAAGGTTTGACAATATTTTAAAGTGTTGCGATTTGGTAGTTCACAGCATCTTGCGAATGGTAGTAAGCTCTGGCAAAAATCGCATTGCTCATTTCATTGCAAGTGTGTAGAAGAATTCAAATATCACAGATATACTTTTGTAGGTCCTGTGGTTCTTCAGTTATGTTGTACACTTGCAACACTTACATAACTCATTAACAACGATAAATCAAGCAAGGTTTGAAAGTATATGGGTTGTAGAATGACCTTTTGCAAAACATCAAAGAGTTATTTGTCAATAGCATATTGATTTACATAATGAAAATCGATATTTGTTGGCTGCTTCGACCAACAGTACCTTGTCTACCTTTTAAGTCTTTTGTTCAAAACACAAAGTTGCTCACCTGAAAGTTTCGGTTGTTTAGACTACAACCTTCTTCAGCAGAATGATCTAAAAAAAGTTTGGAAACTCTCCAAAACGACTTTATATCAGAAATATTTGAAATCTATTTCCATATTGTTTCATATCAATACAAACATTGTTCTTTTCTGTTAAAAATGACACCAATGTGACTATAACTTATTCCATGGCTGAGTAATTGTCTTTGAAAGACAAGGATGTCTCAAACAAAATGTGCCAAATCTCCCATTGTCTGCGCCATTTGCACCAGTAAACATAAGTAAGGAATATCACACTGTTTCATTAAATCAATCGCCACTTATCTAAAATCAGTAACGAGTAGAGAAGCCATATGCGTTCACAACAGCTTCTTATCAACCTGGCCACATGCTCCTGAGAGATGGTATTCCACTCTTCAAGCAAGATCTGTCTTAAACCAGCCAATGTGGTTTGATCTGTCACTCTAGCGCGCACAGCCCGACCAAGTTGGTCCCAGAGATTTCTATGGGATTTAAGTCCGGGCTATTGGCTGGCCACTCCATTCGTTGAATTCCTTCTTCTTGCAGGAAGTCATTTACAACTCTTGCCCTGTGTGGCCGAGCGTTATCATCCTGTAAAACAGCATTCTGTAAAACGGCATTCTGTCCAAGGTTTTGCAGAAATGGTACTGCGACTAGCTGATGGATGTTATCTCGATAGTTAACTGCATTGAGATTTCCGTTGACTGCTACCAGTCTGATCTTTCCTGTCATCGATATTCTGGCCCAAATCATCACGCTTCCACCACCATAGGCTGTTACTTTCTCAATGCAGCAATCTGCTAAACGTTCGCCACGTCTTCTCCACACTTCCGCTCGGCCATCCAGCTTCCTCAAACAAAATCTTGCTTCATCACTAAACATGACATTGCGCCACATGGTCCAACCGCGGTGTTGACGGCACCAGCGAAGACGGACAAGACGATGAAGTGGAGTCATTTTAGGCTTCCTGGCAGGCTTGTGAGCTCGGAGATTAGATTCATGAAGCCTATCGCGAATAGTCTGGTCAGATACTCTATTGTTATAACGTCTTGCCTGCCTTGCTTGCAACCCGGGCTTGCAAAGTTTTTGGCACTTAGTCTACGGTTTCGAAGCGCTGCCAGCCTGATGTAGCCGTTGTTTTTCTTGGGCGGCCGTTTCTGGGTCTGTCTTTGACATCTCCGGTCTCACGAAATTTGGCTTTCATCTTGGAGATCATACCGGGGGAAACTCCAAATGTTACCGCAACTTGATTCTGAGGTATGCCAGTCTCAAGCTGACCAATAGCTCGAGCCTTGTCCAGCTCTGATAATCGAACCATGGTTGATTACATGTAGATCTTTCTTGCAAATGACAACTTTTAAGAAGTAACCAGCAAGAGAGATTGACTTACGTTGATCCATTTCGATCCACCTGTAGGACTGTTAATCCCATCCTAGCACATTTTCATTCAAAATGATATGGTGCGAACAACTTTCATTCATTCTCTTATTCATGCATTTGACCCACTCATTAAATCATTCAAATCAACGAGATGAGCGCAGATATTGGTCAGTTTCGCACATTTTCTTTAAGACCTCTCTATCTTTCAAAGAAAGTTACTCAGCCGTGGAATAAGTTATGATCACAAATGAAGTGTCATTATTGACAAGAAACAACAATGTTTTCACTGATATGATACAATATGAAGATAGATTTCAAACATTTCTGATATACAGCCGTTTTTGAAAGTTTCCAGATTTTTTTTTTTCAGGAGTTTAGTTCGTTGATCGATTCGATGACTCTTGACTTGTGACGGATCGTAGACTCTGGCTAAGTTGTAGCGCCTCGTCCTTATTTAGCACATACACATATAATGAAAGACAGAGATGAAAAGACTAGTTCGCGTCTGAAATTCGGACAACTAGAAAGAAAATTCCGTACTGCGCAGGTCGGCAACCAATCACGGCGCGCCTTTGCCCTGACGTCAGACGCGAACCATAGATTTTAAATACTGTTTAATACTAAAGTATTTAAAATCTATGCGTGAATCAGTTTTAACTTATTATTATTTTTTATTTTGCTATATTGAAATCTTGTAGGTCTATAATAAACATCTCAAAAAAAGTAACTAACCCCCCTAAATAATGACCATTATTCAAAAACGGGGTGATTGTATTACAAATCTGTAAAATGCGTTGGAAGCTAATTTATTTCTGCACATTTTGACACCTCATTTGCAGCAATTGACTAAATATTGACGTCACAGCGTACATTTAAATAAATGTAACCCAAGATTTGAAAGTTGCAGTAAATTGTATTGATTTTGTATTCAGTGTAATGGAAGGAAATCTGTGTAATGATATCTGAGTGTTTTTGTATTGTAAAAATGTGTATGTAAGTGCAACTTTCAAATCTGGACCTCACTACATTAAATTGACCGGTGTTTTATTGTTTTCTGGGCTATCGTATCAAATGAGGTGTCAAAATGCGGAGAAATAAATTCTGCTTCCAACGCATTTTACAGATTTTTAATACAATAGCCCCTTTTTGAACACCCTAAATTACAGGGATTTAAATTCAAATCCAAAAGACTTACTTTCAAAACTTTCAGAGACTGTAGTTAGGAACTAATCAATATAGGATTAAAACAAGTCTTTACAAAGTTTTAAAAATTTCATTCCCACAGAGATTTAAAAATGCAAGTCCATTGGATTTAATATTCAAGTCCTTTAAGATTTACTTTTAAGCATATCTGGGATTTATTTCAAAATAATATAAATCTTTATGGGGATTTAAATATCGATATTAAATACAAGTCTGTGTGACTTCTTATCAAGCAATACGTCTATTCACGGCAGTAATACCAAGTCAGGACTACTTCTTTCATAAAGTTCAAGCAATAGTCTGCAGTGCCAGTGCTAATTCCAGTATCACTGAAGTGGCATGGCCGAGTGTGATCCTTCATGGAAATAAGCTTACCCATTTATAAATTATATTATGTGTATAGGTAAGCTTATACAACAGAAGCACAGACTACTACCTCAGTGATTGAAGATAATGTTCACATTGGCCCTTCGTGCACAACAATGTAAGCTTTTTCATGGAAGTTATAGTCACTGACATTGGCAATTCTGCATAACAAATTCGTACACATCACTTCATTCATTCGCTCGCCACCACACGAAATCGCAAAAGAAAGATGGTGGCTAAGCAGTCCAGGAAAACGTTTCGATTTGATCACGTGCACGCACCATCTCGTTGTGATTGGTTTAATGTTTAAGTCTTTCGAAAGATTTAAAAATAGATTTTCTTTTTCCCGATCCCAAAGAAAATTTAAATCAAACCCCGCGTAAAATAAATCTTAAAGACTTAAAAATTTACAAGTCTCAACTAAGATTTAAATTTTAAGTCTTTCTAATTTAGACTGAATAAAGGCCATTATTTAAGAGGGGTTAGTTACTTTTTTTTAGATGTATATTATAACCATTTCTCACTTCTTGCAGTTACGGCGAAAGAGACGAGCAGCAATGTGACAGAGAAGGCACCGGCCAGCGGTAAGTTTATAGCATAGGAGCCTCGACCAGGTTTTGTGAAAAAGTGAGTTGGCTTTTCATCCCAGCTACATACACTTTAAGTACATATCATTAGATTTATTAGGTTTACTTTGAGGACTGTTAAATACCAAAAATATCAATTTTTAATAATTTGCCCTACAATATTTATTGTGTTGCGAATTACAAAAAAAAAATCGAAATTATTTGATTTCATCAGGACATTCCTCGTATTCAGAATGCAATTCGATATGTCTGATGTGCTCTCAGATCCCCCCAAAAAATACGCGAAAGCGTCGATATCCGAGCACTGCGTACAAGTATAACCCTAACCCTAATCATAACCCACCATAATTATAACCCTAACTCTAATCCTAACCCACCCTAATTATAACCCTAACCCTAATTTAACCCTAACGTAACCCTAACCCTAAAACACAGGGTGCACTGGGTAAACCAGAATTGTACCTGAAATAAGTGGGCTGATTCTCCCTTCAGAAGGATGGAATGCAGAGTGAGAGATTGTTTTACGCCAAGCCTGATTTCTGCATTTGAATCAACTTATGATCACCCTGTTTTGACGGATTTTCAATTGATTGATTTAACTGGTATACGCGTAAAAGTGAGTATTGACGTAGAAAATCGCAATTGTCACGGTTCGCGCTGGGGGGGCTGATCCTGGCTGCGCTGGGTATTATTTCTAGATGCAGGCTGTATCACCTGTTCTCTTAATCCAATCGTATTCATTTTTATCTTTGCTTTTATTTCCATAGGTCAGAAGTTCCACACCTCGAATCAGAAGGGATATAACTGGTGTTTTAATCGTTTACCAAGGACGTTTAAGATCAGATTCAAAATGAAAGCGAAACATGATCTTCATATTGGCTTGTCACCAGAAAACAGAGACATCACGGATATGTATGAGATATGCAAGTACAAGTTTTTATCACATAAAATTACCTACTAGTTTGAGTGGTCATAACGTTGAAAAAAATGAACTAAAAGCGATAGCATTGATATGGAAGTCTGGGGGAGAAAATAGCTCTAGGATATGATACCGCACGTATGTAAAAAAGAGGGATAATCGAGAAATTGATGATTGAATGAAACTTACTTTGTAAAGGGATACGGTTTAATGGCAGAGGATGATTTAAGCACTACCTAACACACCACTGGGTTAACAATGCAGCTAGCATAGTGGTGTGAGTAAACATGACACCACTGCTCTGCTACTGCATGATAACCCCCAATTCCTGAAACAACTGCTCGTGGAGCGCGCGAAAAGTTGCACAAAATATTACTAGTTTGATTATAATAAAGATGAATTTCGGTCCGAGGAAAACGGTCTTTCAAATTGAAATGATCATTTATGTTGAAATGCGACTTGAAAATTTCGAATTTCACCACCTGGAGGGGGCGCAAAATTGGCGAAGGAACGCTGAATTGGTCGATTTGGCGCCCCCTAATTAGACGACGTCCAAGGGCACGTGACCTCCCCTTTCCCCCAAGCTACGCCACTAGTGGCGAAGTTACACATTTTGTTAGAAAGCGAAATACTAAACTCCTCAAAAAAAGTTTGGAAACTTTCAAAAACAGCTGTATATCAGAAATGTTTGAAATCTATCTCTTATTGTTTCATATCATTGTAAACATTGTTCTTTCCTGTCAACAATGACACCTCATTTGTGACGATAACTTTTTCTACTGCTGAGTAACTTTCTTTGAAAGACAGAGTGGTCCCAAAGAACGCTCATCTCATTGCTTTGAATGGTTAATGCATGAATAAAAGAATGAATGAAAAGTATATAGTTTGCAGTATATCATTTCTGCAAAACCTTGGACCGAAGGCTGTTCTACAGGATGATAACGATCGACCACACAGGGCAAGAATTGTAAATGACTTCCTGCAAGAATTCAACGAGTGGAGTGACCAGCCAATAGCCCGGACTAAAATCCTATAGAACATCTCTTCGATCAACTTGGTCGGGCTGTGCACACGAGAGTGACAGATCATACCACCTTGGCTGGTTTAAGACAGACTTTGCTTGAAGTGTAAAATACAATCTCTCAGGAGTGCGAGCGTGAGGTCAGGTTGATAAGAAGCATATGAGAAGAAGATGCAATGCTGTTATGGATTATACTGATTTTGTTTTAATAAAACAGTGTGATATTCCTTTAGCAAATGGTGCAAACAATGACAGATTTGGCACATTTTGTTTGAGACCTCCTTGTCTTTCAAAGACAGTTACTCAACCATGGAATAAGTTATGGTCACACATTTGGTGTCATTTTTGACAGGAAGGAACAATGTTTGTATTGATAAAAACAACAACATGGATATCGATTTCAAATATTTATTTCTGATATACAGCCGTTTTGGAAAGTTTTCAAACCTTTTTTGAGGCGTTTATATTTGAATTATGCAGTATAATATAAATAGATTGTGCAAATGATCTGAGGGAGACGCGTGATTTGTACAACATCATTAATCATCTTGTTTCGGCGCTTTGTTTCTCTTCTCGACTCTTTGTCAACTGTGTTCATTTACTTATCTATCGTATTTATATTTGTTACAGGCGTTGGAGGGGAAAAGAATAAGATCACTTTTCTGCGACGTCAATTAAAGGCGGCTAGAATCGGGTCCAAAGAAACTCCAAATATCCTCGACCCAAGCAAGTTTGTCAACTTTACACTAGAATGGGATGGCAGAACTGTTCGTGTTAGCAAAGAAGGCTTTGGTGCGGTCATAGAATATACGGATCCGTCTCCTATGAATGCAGCATACTTGGGTTTTACTACAGGATGGGGATCTGAGGGAGATTGGGAGTTCTTCGATTTGAAACCTCGTTAAATATCACCAACTCCAACTCCAGCAGGAAAGAACGTTGTTCAATTTAAAGACGTTATGCACAAGTGATTCATTAAATCTTTTAAACAAGAGCACCAATGGTGCTGTAGCTCATTTGTTATGGGTTATGGTCAGGAATTAAAATTCATTGTGTTGGTGGTTGTGTGCAGGTTTTATTTGTTATGTTGTTTGTAAGTGCAGTTGTTAATTTTTATTAATTTGTTGACAGGGCTGTGATAAAGAGTGTAGTTTAGTTTAGTTTAGTTTATTACCTTCATTGCACATAAAAATGTCAAAATGCGGTGTGTGGTGCAACAGGGCAACCCCGAACAGGCACGCTTGCCCACTAGATGGGGTCTCTTATACACACACCAAATAAGTGAACTAAAACACAATATAATACTAAAATTGAGTTGCCAAATTACTTCAAGACAATGCAGAATTCATATGAGCACTAGTGAAATTGCACAAAGTAGGTATACTGACAAGTTAATTTGAGATGTAGTGGTTAGTGGTGTACCTGTCTTATTTTATTAAATCTTCTTTTGCCTGATGGGTAACAAACCTCAGTGTAAACACTGTTTTTCAGTTTGACACAGGGCTCAAACTTAAAACATCAAAAAATAACCAATACATATTAAAATACATTACATTAAACTAGACCAGCTAGGCATAAAATGTGCATACAAACAACAATGATATTGTTACGAGTCGTACTTAAGGCCAAAATCACCTTTTAAATCTAAGTCTTTAATTAAAAGCAAAATATGATTGTTACAATATATGACAACAAATGCACATACAAAAATAATCACACAATCACAATAATATTTTAACTTATTAGTACTTAGCCAACATTCTTCTTCTTGAAGATAACATAGAGTTCTTGCAATGCTCTGGACGGCTGATGTATATATCCTTATTCACTTGTCCTGCGAAAATCGGCGAAGTCCATTGTACACTTGCATTTATAAATATCCCTGAGTATAAAATCCTCACGCAAAAATGGTGCTGCTTACTCCAAATAGGTGGTTTGAATATAACTAATATATATAACTTCATTGATGCCTTAAAATGTGCTTGGGTTAAAAGGTTTTTAGATGATGAGAACAAAAGTAGTTGGAAATATTTGTTTTCAAATGAATTATAAAAAGTTGGTGGGGATTGGATTTGGTTGTGTAATCCCAAAAGTCATTAACTTCAGCTATGACAAATGTGTTGAAATCTTGGTTTAAATAAGGAATATGGATCATGAAAAAACAGATGAAGTTTTATGGAACAATAATTATTGTAACATAAGAATTAACCGTAAAACTTTATATTTTAAGTCCTGGAGTAGTAAAGGTGTTAATTTTATATCTGATTTAATCATTGATGGGCATTGAATGTCATAATGAAAATTTCAAAGATAAATATGATATCAATTGTAATTTCTTAAAGTATCTGAGTGTGATAAATATTATTTCAAAAGGTTTTAAAAGTCAGCTGTTTGAAAGTAAACACAACCGTGAGCTACAGCTGATGTCCCAACTCAGGAATGCAAAGAAGTTACCTCATTTGCATATCAATTACTTTGTCATACAGTCCCTAGAGCACAACAGAAGTGGAAGATTGAATTTGAGTTCAATGATACTCAGCTCATGACGTACGCAATGGACAATGGTATTTTAACGACAATTCAAGTGATTTATCGAAGACGAAATTTTCTTGCATCGCATGTATTTCTGCAATGGACATTTCGCAATTAAAAAGCTTGGTCTGACAAGTTTCTCAAATCGCGCACGTCGAACCCACGCCAAAGTTTGGATCAGCTGACTTTCAACCAATCAGCGTCCGCGATTGCTAAATCTTCACAAAGGCGAAGCCGCTTCCTGTACAACAGCTTACAACGTTATCAGTACGCGCTGAATACAATGCAGAACTTCTGAAAATAACTGAAGTACCGTACACGAGCAGGGGTTGTACACAACAGAAATACCGCAAAACACGTGATTATTTGGCTTGCAAAACAGTGGAAAACCCCGGGGGTACTCAGTACAAATGACCATACGGGGACGTGCCGCAAACATGGGTAGCACCTTCAGCCTTCTGGTATATCAATGACCCCTTTTTCAACGCATATTTGGGTAGATGCATGGGTACTTTTTTCAAAATTTCCTCAATTTTTCCTTACTCAGCCCAATTTTTCCTTAAACTAGCCAAAATTTTCAACATTTTCCCAAAACTTTGGGAAAATTTGTAAAACTAAGACAATTTTGGGTAAATTCGGCCGAAATTTTTGACTTTTGGTATATCAATGGGTCCAAATTTCTTGAAATATTTGTATATGGGTCTACTGCCAAAATCTCAGCGGCACGTCCCTACCAAAACCAAACTTGAGTACCCCCCTCCCCCCGGGGGAAAAACACGCTATTTATAGGGGGGAAATCCCGTTACACTACTCTTTCCTTGGTACCAGTAGTCCACGTAGGCCTTTTTTTATCTCGTTACGGCACATTACTAACACCAGAGCTGCTGCGGTAAGGCGTCAATCTCCTATATGAATGTTGTGTAATGTGTTGTGTATTATGTTTAAGCATTCAGCGGCAGCACGTAATAAAATATTTTATTCGCGTTTAAGGGGTGTGGTATGAACGTTTGGACAGTATTTATTGTGGGACATTAGAGCACATCAGACATATCGAATTGCATTCTGAATATGAAGAATGTCCTTCTGATATCAAATAATTTTGGTTTTTTGAAATTCGCAATGTAATACACGTTTTATGGCAAATGATTAAAAATTGATATTTTTGATATTTAGCAGCACTCGAAGTAAACTTTATAAATCTGATGATTTATACTCTGATGATTTATCTGATGATTTAAGTGTATGTTTGCCTAGGTGGGATGAAAAGCCGACGATCAATTGATAATTTTGACCTTTCGTATTGAAGATCCCAAAACACCAAAAAAATTAGGTCTTTTTGGGGAAAAAAATCCATATCTTCAATATGAAAGTTCAAAATTTTCAATTGATCGTCGGCTTTTCCTCCCAGCTACATACACTTTAATAAGAATATGTCATTAGATTTATAAAATTAACTTCGAGGACTGTTTTATATCAAAAATGTGACATTTGTCATAAAATTTGTATTATATCGTGAATTTCAAAAATGAAAATCATTTGATATCAGAAAGACATTCTTCGTATTCAGAATATTATTATTATTATTTATTCTTTCTTTATTGAGGGTAATACTGCTTCAGTGACAAGCACTGCTTTTCAAGCAGGCCCTCATTGTATACATGTTATAGCAACAAAATATATTACGATACACAATATTTACAAAAATAGCATACATAATATACTAGTATTACAAATAAGTATAATGGTATCATCAAATACAAGAAAATTATAAATACCATGATTCAAAATACAGAAATACAATAATTATATTTATACAAAAAATAAGCCAGCAAATGGACAAAATGTACATAAAGACAGGCCTAAATGTCTTTAATTTTTGACTGAAATTGGCCTAAAGTCATATTTTCCATCTGCGCTCTTACTGTCGGTGGCAAAGAATTCCATGCATAGGCTGCCCTGACGTGAAAAGTACGTTGACCTGAATTTGATTTAAATTTTGGAACAATCAATGTATTAGAAGTATGATTTCTAGTTATATGATTATGGTTATCATGAACAAAATCAAATTGAGAAGATAAGTATGATGGATATTCGTTCTTTAAACATTTGAAAACAGTCATTAATAGAGTATTATGCCATCTTTGATCAAGTTTAACCCACTGCAATGTATTCATTAAATCATTAGTTGGTGTCCTTATATCTGCTGAGAGAATTATTCTAGCTAAATTATTATGAAGTACCTGAAGCCTATTATGGTACTCTACACTAAAATTTGACCAGACCATGCTGCCATAATCAAAGTGGGGAATAACAAGAGCATTTGATAACATTACAGTGGTTTTATATGGAAGGAAATATTTTATATGTTTTATTATACCAGTTCTTTTGGAAATAGTTTTACTAACATTATCAACGTGAGCTGACCAAGACATCTTGCTATCAAATTTTACACCTAGATATTTAAACTCATCTACTCTTTCAATATCATTGTTGTTATATAATAAATGTACATCGTTGAACTTTTCAAGCATTTTGTTTGTACCAAAGATCATAAACTTAGTATTTTCAACATTTAAAGTGAGTTTGTTTACTTTGAAGCATTCAGCTACCCTACATAGACATGACTCCATTTGAATTTTAAGATCAGATTCATTTTTAGCTTTACACATTAAAGAGGTATCATCAGCATACATTACAGTTTTACATTCAGACACAGCATTAGGTAAACAGTTAACAAAAATGATAAACAGTAAAGGACCTAAAATTGAGCCCTGAGGAATACCAATATCAATTGGCCTAAAGTCAGAAAGAGTTGAGTTAACATTAACAGTTTGTTCTCTGTTGTTTAAGTATGATTTAAACCATAATAATTCATCCCCATATACCCCATATTGTTTAAGTTTCCTAATCAGAATATCATGATTTACAGTATCAAATGCTTTCTTTAAGTCTATAAATAAAACTCCTGTAGCATAACCTGTATCCATATTCTTTAAAATGTAATCTTGCACATCTGGAAGGGTTGTTGTTGTGGAATGATTCGGACGAAATCCTGATTGAGCATTTGATAACAGTCCTACATTACTCATATATTCATATAATTGATCATGAACAGCTCTTTCAATGATCTTTGATACAATTGGTAATACAGAGATAGGTCTATAGTTACTAACATTAGTTTTATCACCCGATTTAAATATTGGAGTTACTTTAGCCTTCTTCCATGCATCAGGAAAAGTAGACCCATTCAAAGACAGGTTGCAAATATGAACAAGGCATTTTGAGATGAAAGGCGCAGCCAACTTTAATAACCTTACATTGAATGGATCTAATCCTGACGATTTACAATTTTGCATTTTACTTATTTGTTTGAGAACAAATTCATTAGATATTGCTCTAAAACTAAATTTGTTTACACTATGATTTTGATGAGAACATATAGTATTACAAGTGCATACATAATTATCATTGTTATTATTAAATTTACTCCCAAGTTCATTACCTATTGAAGTGAAAAACTCATTGAACTCATTTGCCATATCCTTTTTGTTACCTGAGTAATTACCATTCTTTTTAACAACTGCTGTAGGTATACTTGATGTTTTGTTTGGTATAATTTTCTTAATTGTTTTCCAAAGATTTTTACTATTATTTATATTGTTACTTATAGCCTCGTTACAATAACTCTTTTTCAGTGAATATTTCATATTGTTTACTTTATTTCTAAGAGACTTTGCTTTACTCCAATCTTCAGCATTATTTGTCTTATGTGCGTTTGAAAAATAGTAGTCCCTATCTTTACTTAGTCTCAAAAAATCACTATTCACCCATTCAGGTAAACAACCTTTAACTTTCTTTTCCTTAAATGGTGCATGCTTGTCACAGGCAGCATTGAATGAAGACTGCCATTCATTAAGTGCTTCATTGACATCATTTATATTACGAATTCTACCCCAATCAATATTTTTGATTGTATCAATATAATCTGCTTCATTAAAGTTTTTGAAACATCTGGATCTTACAATTTTTGTTGGAAGTTTCAACTTATTACATTTTCTTACAGCATATATTAATGAATGATCACTAAGACCTAAACTATGAACACCAGATGAGATAATAAGTTCTGGTTTTGATACAAATATTAAATCAATTTTTGTTTTACTAGTTTCAGTTATTCTTGTATAATCTGTTATAATTTGTTTCATATTAGAATTGTTTGCCAACCTTGTCACTTTTCTTAAATTACCAATTTTAACCTGATCTAAATTAAAGTCTCCTAAAATATATACATCATCATATAAATTGTTACATTTCTTAAATATATCATCAAGATTATCAAGAAAATCAACAGTACAGTCTGGTGGGCGATAAATACTGCCAACTAAAATAGGCTTTGTATTGGTTAAATTAAGTTCAATAAAAATACCTTCAATATCATTATCATATAAATCCTCATTTTGTTTTGACAAAATACTGTTTTTAACATAACATAAAACTCCACCCCGTATTTTACCATTTTGTCTATCAAGTCTATAAGTATTATAACCATCTATTTCTACTTCTGAGTCATCAACATCCTTATCTAACCAAGTCTCATTAATACATAACGCATCAATAGCATTGTCATTCAAAAGGAAATTAACCTCATCAACTTTGTGGATTAAACCCTGGATATTTAAATGAGCTATTTTAAGACCCTTCCTAATCTTACACTTTAAATCAATAAAGCCCTCATTAAGAGGAAGTTCATCATTAGCAAGTTTGTGAAAACAATTCTTACAATACCAATTATTATTTTGCTTAACATCATTATCATCAACACATCTAAGGTGAAAATCAAGAGTACAATTATTACAAGTTACATAAAGATCATTTTTTAAGATTTTTCTTACACACTCACCACAAAAATCATTTTCAGTTTTCTTGCAAATTTTGACATTCTTTACAGTTTTTAAAGTTTCAGTTCTTTTTTTTACCGGTACTATTTTTATCTTTTACCTTACAACACTTGTTTGTACACTCATTGTTGTCACATGATGTGACACTAGTAATTTCTTCATCATCAAGATTTCCATTGTCTGCACCATTGGCATAAACATCATGAGAATTTTCATTTTCCATATCAGAAGTACTGATTGAAACATCATTATTACTACTACATGTAATAGCACTAGATTTTATATGTACAGATTTCTTTAGAATAGCATTAACATGTTTAGTGTCATCACTCATATTATTTACAATATTTATATCATTTGTTATATTATTTACATGAACATTGTTATTACTAGGAGTATTGTGGGAACAATTGTAATTTACAGAAGTACTTTCAGGATAAACATCTGCTTTTTCAAAACATAATCTATTTGTATCATCACTATTACCTTGGTCAATAACATCAAAAACACTTGAATGAAAATGAATGAATGGATGATTGTGATTAGAGGGAGTGACTTTATGAGCACAATAGGTATCACTTGAGACATGATGATGAGGTGAATAAATAGAATTTACATTTTGGCTATTGATGTTATTATTAGAATTATTTACAATAGTCATAGATGAAGAAGATGTGTTATCATTACATGTAGAACCTATACAATATGAATGATCAGTTTGATTGCTTGAAATAGTCCTTTTAATTTCACATTGTTTTTCACCATGTTCACTATATATACGAGAAGAAAGACCTATGTTCCTTGCTGATGTTGACTCCACATAAAAGGGGTTGACATCTCCAACAAACTGACTCCTTATATTCCTCAAAGGACTCTCAGATCAAGTAATGACACCACGCGTCTCCTGGCTGATAGATCCATCAGTGTCGCCGGTGATCGTCGTTTCCCTGTAGCTGGTGTTAAGCGCTGGAACTCATTACCAACAGAAATCAGACTTTCGCCATCGGTCACTCTTTTCAAACAAAGACTCAAAACTTATTTATTCTGAACTGTTTTATTCTGAATTGGTTTTCTTATGTATTTGTTTTTTACTGTAAGCGCAACGATGCTTTCTTTGCGAATTGCGCCCTAAGAACTTTGTAGTAGTAGTAGTAGTAGTAGAGTCTATTACATTTCTAAAGTTCCTTACAAGTCTGCTGATGCCATGGTTGTTCAGGTGAACCTTGTCCCAATATAGGTCTTCTCTAATATGTCCTCCTTCTGTAACAAATGATGAGGCATGGTCTGCAAATGATACGCGAGCACTAGCGCGACAATTTCGTTCAAAGATGGTGTTCAGTTCATATATAACTCCGTTTAAGACATTACTTCTTGGCAAGGGGGATCAGTCGGGGAAGAATACTTGATACAATGATGTGCGCGTTAGGAAATTTCTGAAGAGCTGCATTGACAAGACGTCGCGCTTTGGCTTCACAAGCCTCGGTTGATTCTCGCTTTACATTATTAGTCCATGCTTGTAGGATGACATGTTTTGGGTTTACATACTCACAATCCTCTACAAGTCTCTGAATCTCAACTATGGTTGCTCCACTCTTAGCAAATACTTTTGTGGACCTTCCTTTGTAGAATCTATCTTCATCAATCCGCTTGCATATAGAGTTACTAAAAATTAGGATCTGTGGGCATTCTTTCGGCGGTGGTTTCTCACTAGTACTTTTTGTAGGTTGTCTTGTTGGTCTTGGAGTTGGTTTAGTAGTAGGCCTTGACTTTGCTGAGTTAGCGGGGACATGTTTGTCTGGGGTCATCAAGTCGATGCTGGGGGCTGAAGGAACAGCAGTTTCTGCTACCTGATCAAATAAAGCGCTGTAGGAATTTGATGTTGTTACTGCTGGTGCACTTTCTGTTGGCTGGGATAGGCGACTTGCTGTTTTGGGAAGTTCAAAGTTCTGCACATGGGTCTCCTTTAGACTGAAAATTTCAGCCTCTAGTACACTGTTACGCTCACTGAGTTCGCGAAATGCTGATGAAATCTGGGTAAAGTTTTGTCGCAAGTCTCTAAATTCTTGTAGCTGTGAGGTGAAATCCTTTACCTTGTCTTGCAGGCTTTGAATTTTCCTTCTGAGTTGAGGTGTTTCATCTGGAGCGGAGTCAGTTTGAGTTTGTGCATCACAAGATGTAACTCTAGTTTGAACAGAAGAGTCTGTCATCAGTTCGTGATTGAGTTCAAATGTTGGCAGATTTTCACTTTTGTCCGATGATGAGATAGCGTGGTTATGTGTTGGCGTAGAAGTAGAAGGACCAGGTGTGAAGGGGAAGGCTGCAACATTCTCTTCTGCTAATTTGTTACCAATTTCTGTTAAGATGGTATCTATCCAAGTTTGATGGAGTGATCCTTGGACTGAGATAGTGTTGGTAGATGCATAGCAAGTGATGGTTACATGTTGTAATGTATCTCCAGGCATAACACATCTGAAGATACGGCCGTACCTGCCCTTGTCTTCTGCTGTACCATATCTAGCACATAGTTCATAAGATAGTTGATCAAATATATCTGGGTTGACAGCTATTGTTGTTGACATAGTTTTTGGTTCAATTTTCCACATAGAGTGATCAAATATGTCCACATTTGTAAATCCATTGAAAGTACCATGGAAAGACTGCCATAGATGATTGACAGCTCCCTTTGTTATGCTCGTTAAGTTCATTGTTATATAGGCAGGATGTTCTTGGAAGAAAATCAATACCAGTGATGTAGATTTGTAGTCCAAGTTGAATTATAATACAAAATATGAAATCAAATGTCATATATTTTCTCCAAAACAGTGATCAAGTTTATAAAATAAAGTTGATCAGTAAATTCCAGACATCAAGATGAAGATGTTGATATAAAATTCAATAGGTAATCCAAAGTAAAAACAGCGTAATTATGGTGATTTGTCAGAGCTCATGTGGAGTGATGCACACTAGTTGAATAGTTAATCAAATTTTTATGTTTATCAAATTCGATATGTTTGATGTGCTCTCATGTCCCACAAAAAATACGGTCGAAACGCTCATTCCAGATCCCTTACGCGAAGCGCATTTAGCGAATAAAATAATTATTAGTTCTGATGATATAGGCACATGTATAACAGCTGCGTTACTTTTTGTGCAGACTTTATAACATTGTCATCCACCAAGTCGACGGCATCTGCCTCATTCTGTCGCGTTGTGTCATATATCTATTGATTTTTACATCCTAATATTTCGAATCTCAGTGCGTAGTAACTATTACTTATGGTCAGCAAGTTGACGCGCACAATCCTGACATACACTTGTTCAGAAAAAATTGTGGTCACCTCGGTGGTGGTGTCAAAGTTGCCCGGAAATATCTGTAGGAAAGAGAATGTAATGAGTCAGTAACAAAATTGGATGGTCTGCATGTCCGTGAGTATATAAATAGTGAATGTTTATGAGGGCAATGAATATTTTCATGAGGTGAAAGATGGAATGTTCCATTCAACGAGGCGTCAGCCGAGTGGAATGGGACATTCCATCTTTCACAACTTTATCCAAATATGTTTTGCACGTGTTTCCCCAAAGTAATATTCCATAGTTCAAATAAGGTTGAATAAATGTACAATAATGCAATCTGGTACAAAGAATTTGAGTTTGTTCATTACACCAACATTTCATCTTTCACCGAATGAAAATATTCTTTCCATTGCCCGAATTAGAAACATTCATTTGTTTTATACAATAACTAAAATAGATCCTTCTCATTTGACTTTTTTTCTTAAACATGGTTAGACAAGGGAAAGAGTAAGCTTACTAAAACTTACATTTCCTCTGAATTCTGCATGTATATGCAAACATGACATAGAGCAAAGGGTACAGTTCCATGAACTTCAGTTCAAAATGGTCAATCTAATCCAAAATTGACCAAACACATTCAACTTTTCACAGAGTTCCAAACATTGAAGAACATAAGTCTATGCTTCGAGCCTATGCTGTATGCATAAAATCAACTCAAGTACATGAGTATGCAGTTCTAAATTTATTTCAAGCCCATGAAAATGGAAGTGCTGCAGAATTACATTACCTGCAGAAGATGTTGCATTCTGGATGCTGAAATTGGATTCTTACAAGAGTGAATCCAGTCATCCTATAGGCCTAGCCCTATGCCTAGCTGAAAGGATGCAGCCCATTGTAAGCCTATAGGCCTAGCCCTAGGCCTAGCTGAAAGGATGTAGCCCATTGTAAGCTTCTTAAAAACAAATTTCCGTCTGTTTCTCAGTCCGGCGAAAAATCGCGATAAAAATTGGTCAAGCTCTTTTATCTGACAACGATTCAACAGCATCTAGAGAAGTCTCAGCAAATATATGCCTCCAAACGGCTGACGTGTTTGAAACAGTCTATTACACTCTGAACGCTGGTCAACCGATTCTTTTGTTGTGCAAGGCTCACTCAGTCATTTCATGAGGCAATACAAACGATCGAATTTGGTATTAAATTCAGTTTTACAAGGCGCAGCAAATGGAAAACTCATTTACCCATGCTGAGAAAAGTGATGATTCCATTGTTCCAGGTCGGGTCGTTGTTGGGCAGTTGTTGTTGATGGCAGGGACCATGAACCAATGGGAGTCGCCGTCTCGTGATGACGTTGGGGCGCTTTCATGTTTTGATTAATATCATTGTTGATTAGCAATCAAACAAGCAACATCGGGAAAAATTGTGTCCTCAGTATTTCTTCATTAACTGAATAAGCTGCTTACAGCACACAAAGGTTGTGCTTTGAATACACCTAAAAATGATGCGCTGGTTAGACAATAATCATCTCAAAACTTGAAATTCCGTGCTGGAATATCAAGTTTAATGTGCAGAAATCACAAAATACGCTACGAGAAATGTGTGTGGTAGATCGTCGTGGATAGTAGATCGATTTCTCGATCAACACTTGTCTTGCAACAAAATACACATATTACATCAAACTTGCAACTGATGTTAAAACATCGATTAGAAATATCAACAATCTAGGCACGTCTCGATCGTGAGTTTATATCCGTAACTGTAATAATCATCGTGATAATTGGATTGACTGGATGAAGCCGGTGAAAGGATGAAAAATTAACCAAAACATCTCGCTAGTCTAACCAGTGCCACTGTTGTCGGCCATCGTGGGCCGTGGCTTGGACCTGAGACGGTCTCAGGCTTGAACGGATTTACAGAACCGGGTGAGATCAATTTTATGTTATAGTGGGGTCCTGATTTTGTAATTAAAAATGTTTAAATAAATATAATAATTATTGGGATGTCTTTCACAAAAACTTTGGAGTCGAAAGGGAACATTCCCGTGTCTTTTGGTCATTTAAAATGGTTTGTTTACGAAGTCAGCAGGTAGGGAGAATTGACCGAGGCAAATATGCAAATAAAGTCAGCAGATAGGGAGAATTGACTGAGGCAAATATGCAAATAAAGTTATGACAGCTATGACTGAAGATGGGGCCGGTTCGTTCGCCCGTATTTTAATAAATTAATTCATTTAATTAATCGTGTTTTAATAATTAATGAAATCAGTAATGATAAGATTCAAGATTTATTTATTTGATATTCATCTTTCAATATTAAGATAAAGGATACAAATAAGTGATAGTAAACAAACGACAACAAGATGACTAAATAATCATGTAGTACGTACATTTATCAAAAGATGAGGAAACTATCGGAAGTCGCGGGAGCCAATGTTGAAAAGTCGCCCAAATTTTTTCTTAACCATTGGTTTCTATGGGACAGGAAATTGTCAAAAGTCGCGGGAAAAATCTTCAAAAGTCGCCCAATTGGGCTACCAAATTGCGGGTTTGGCAACCCTGATGAGTTTACAAACTGAATAACCCGATGAATGGTATCATAGTCATGTTTAGACCAGATCGATAGACTGTCAAGGTCACAGATGCTAACAATATGGGCATCACGGTCGCAAATGCGTTGGAAAAAAAAATAGGAATAAAATAACAATTTTAATGAATTGGGTGGTTGTCCGACGGCGTCTTGAAAAAGTCTATTCTTAATCTTATTCTTGCTTATGATATGATGTGCAGATTACAATATTGAAAGCTACTTTTAGCAAAATAGGTAGCAAAAGCAAGTATTTTTGGCAAAAATTCAAGTTAAGCCATAGAAAATCTGAAAATTCTAAACATCTCTCAGCATTTTCGTTCGTATTATTTTCACTATTGACAGCCCGTCTCCCTCAACAAATTGGCGTATTGGGCGTATTTTGTTCAATTTTGGACATTTTCTTAATGGGCCCAAAACATTTTAAGGTTATGGCAAGCAAAATTTGATAGTGTAACATTAGCACGTCAGGTTCTGTGATTTAATGAAGTGAAAGGCTATCATGAGTATATTTTACCTTTACATTTAGGAAAGGTACTCTGCATAAAACGTATATTTAATATGCATACACGATCATGTCAGAAATTAATATTTTGTTCTGGGTCTGATTATTCGGACTAACATGTCACAAGGTTGTTTGGTGTTACAATCTTGCTGGTGGGTTAAATGTTAACTGTTGCATAATGCCTTATTCATGAGGTAACCAAGTTCAATTTCATATATAACTTTGTCATGCAGAGCATGAAACAATTTAACCATGCAATACTCTTTGGAATCCGTGGATCCTTTGTCTAGAAAGAAGGCATCGAAAACTTGAACATGCAATGCTCTTTAGCAACCCTGGGTTACGGATTTGTACAATTAATATTAGGATAAATAAATAAATAATAATAATAATAATTATAAAACAAAACAAAAACCCGATCAGGGTATGAATATCTGAAAAAATAAACGAATAAGCTTTTTAGCTATTTTATCTAGTATAACTTGGTAATGAAAAAAACAACATCCAATGCTCTTTGGAATTTCTGGAACCTTTTATTAGAATTGTTATGTGAAAGACTCAAACGAAAGCATGGAGGACTTTTTAGCAATTTGGATAATATTAAAATATTTGGGAAAAAAAATAAAACGAAAAAAAACAACATGGAATGGGATATTTATATTTAATATCTGGATAAACAAATAAGCTCACCAATCCTTGGATTCGGATTTTGATAATTATATTTGGACAAATAAAAAAAAAAGAATAAATAAATAAATAAATAAAATAAATAAATAAAATAAAATAAAGTTGAAAAAAATTAATTTAAATAATAATACAATTTTTAAAAGTAAAGTTAATGTGCATGCCTTAGCATGCTTGGTTCTTGGTTGGATATCCCGCTTTTTATCAGGTGCAATACATGAATAATGTGTAGAAATGATTTAATTTTATAAATTTAAATTAAGTAACAAGATTATTTCATGAAACATGAACGGATGATGGCGAGTTTAATAATTTAAATCTTTGGTCATCAATGGACACCTGTATAGAAAGAAACAAGATATTCCTGAAAAAAATTGGTGTCAGTTCCAATTTACAATATAATTATTATTTGAATGTAATGTTAAAGATGGAATTGCATGAGAAGTTTTGCACTGCAGCACTGACAGGAACATTTAGTGGTAGTTCATTTATCATTAAAAAATTATACACTTACGTACGTGTTTTGGCGCAGCGTCAGCCTTCTATTCTAGCTAAAAACGTTTTAAAAAATAAAAAATATGCAAATGAGGTAGCTAATTTGCATATTTTGTAACAAAAATCACATGGGATCTTAAGACTGCCCCCTTACCACCATCCAACCAAGTTAAATCTCTATACGCCTCACCAGTTCCAAAAAATGGCAAAAGTCTTTTTAAAAATAAACAAATATGCAAGAGGTGGCTAATTGGAATATTTTGCGACAAAAATCACGTGGGATCTTAATACTGCCCCTTTACCACCACCCTGCCAAGTTACATCTATATACCCCCTACCAGTTCCGAAAAATGGCAAAAGGCGTTTTTAAAAATAGAAAAAAAGGAAATGAGGTGGCTGATTTGCATATTTTGTGACAAAAATAGCATCTGATCTTAAGACTGCTCTTAACCATCACCCCACCAAATTACATTTCTTTATGCCTCACCAGTTCCGAAAAATGGCCAAAAGCATTTCGACAAATAAAAAATAGGCAAATGTGGTGACTAATTTGCATATCTTGCGACAAAAATTGCATCGGATCTTACGACTGCCGCTTACCACAACCTCATCAAGTTACATCCCTATACGCCTCATCAGTTCTTCGAAATTGCAAAAAACCACCCAAAAACAATTTTTAAGTTAAATATGCAAATTAGCTACCTAATTTGTGCCAAAAATTGCATCAAGTCTTAGGGCAGCCACTTACCACCACCCTACCAAGTTACACCCCGATACACCTCACCAGCTCCGAGAAACTGCCGCTTACCACAACCTCATCAAGTTACATCCCTATACGCCTCACCAGTTCTTCGAAATGGCAAAAAAACAACAACCCCAAAACAGTTTTTAAGTTAAATATGCAAATTAGCTACCTAATTAGCATATTTTGCGCCAAAAATTGCATCAAGTCTTAGGGCAGCCACTTACCACCACCCTACCAAGTTACACCCCAATAGGGGGCCTACACCTCACCAGCTCCGAGAAACTAACCTGGAAGCCAAAGGCATTTAAAAACAAAGTTGACACTGTACATATGTATAAGACCACATTATAGCATAAGGCAATTTATAAAACATTTTAAATGATTTTAAATGTGACGTATAAAATTTGTCTATAACACAGGGAGATATAAAATGTAGGGATTTGGGTACTTTTTGTTCAATTTTCACAGAAATTGAAGGATTTTGACCCATGTTTTTGTTTGTCTGTTTACCCCAGGGTCGCTGAAACAAAGAATTATATTAATTAAATCACCTAATTTATAATTAATTAGACAATAATAACTGCGCACCATCTATTTTGAGGTCATTGTGTGAAATCGAAGAGTTTTGTTTTGGGCTGAGGTCCGCTCCCGAGGAAAAATACCGAGGCTCAAAACAAAACCCGACAATTTCACACAATGACCTCAAAATAGATGGTGCAAAGTTATTATCGTCATTCATTACCGTTGTATCTAATATTTTGAACAAATCAAAATGGCATTTTATGTTATTTTATGCCATACAACGCTGTTAAATATAACCAGTTTTAATCATTGTTGTAACCTACCCTACAAAAAATCAACCAGGCGAATATAACATTCGCGCCGACAACAAGAGCTACCAATCACAGAAGCGCGACGGCATCGCATAGGCGTGTTCGTTGCCATAACGCGTAATCTATACACGCACGCGCGCGCAGAAGTCATTGTTGCGCGTCCGGAGTCATTGTGAGTTATTAATGACCTCGCAATTAGTGCGCGGATTTCTTTTGATTGGATTACAGGCTTCGCGTATATTAATGAGGTTATGAATAAAGGACAAAGAAAGATAAAAGCAAAAGTATGCTTCATTTAGTTAAACAATAGTAACATCCCTGTTGTGTACAAAAATAACTCTATACGACAATGCAAATCAGGATCAATTCATGGACTATTATAAAGTGCACATGGAAATGTTGAGTATGTAAATTAAATGGAACAGCCAAAATGCCAATGGGTATGTAATTTAACTAGAACAGCCTTAAATTGATATCGATATTAATATTGACGTCACAGATTCGATTTGTCACGTGATCGTCAAACCTGTACTAGAAGGTGTCAGTTCTGCAGGAACTGACACAAAAATTGTAATTTCCTGATGGCCACTAAATGGAGATCAAGTCAAAGTCATGATATAAGTAAATCTTTCCCCTATTCTTGACATGCATAGGACCCATGTATAATCAGTGGCAGTAGTGTCATTCTGGACTCCCTCATATGCATATTAGTCACAACTGGCTAGCTCATGAGTAGGAAGTTGCTCAAACAGCAGACTACCCAGGCAGGGCACAGTATGCATTGGGGGTACACATACAAGTTGATATGAGATTCTAAAGTCTGGCTTAGCAAATCAAGTGTCAACTAGAATTAAAAGTGTCAAGGTTATGATGGTAAATAGTTCTTTAAAGTATATATTTTGAAATGTTCAAATTTCACGAGGAAAGAAGATGGCAAATGTTTATGTCTCGTACCTTCAGAACACGACAACATGAAAAAGCTCCGAGTCGTGGGTAAGAAATTAATAAGAACCAAAAAGTTGTTTGACGCTACCGACATGAGATCTTGTTGGATCACAAATTAAATTAAGAGATTAATAAATTAATTTACATATGGTAATTATTAAGGCCATGGTGGCAGGTGTTTCTCCTCTTTTCTGTTTTTTATTATATTTTGCAGGTGAGATCAATGACTCTTAAAATTTGGCAGCAAGAAGGAAGCCTGCTTGCATACATGTACATTTGGATACCCATAATTGCTAGTGTCAACTAGACCGGGTGTGAGCCTACATCAACTAGACTGGTTGTGAGCCTACATCAACTAGACTGGGTGCGAGCCTACGTTGACTGTGAAGATACATAGCAAAGATATTGGATTCTCAATTGTTGACAAAACAAAGTGCTTATTAAGTTGGCCATTGCTTATGTACAAGAACACCTCTATAGATTGCAGTGATAGATATTCTATATTACATAATTATGGGATTAAAGAGAACTGAAATTCTTTCAACGCCACATTAGCAGTGGACTTTGAAGTGGAGTGAAGGGACAACATGCATAAAAATTTGATAATATTTTACAGAGTTGTTCGAAAAATAGCGGTCAACATTAGAAAGTTGCATTGGACAATTAAATTGCTGTGTTCTCTGTTTATCTAATATTTGAATGGCATAGTGTTTTATGAGGTCATTGCCACTTCGATGCTGGAACGCTGACAGGTGCACCTGGATTTCTAGAGTAATAGATAATCTACAGTAATAGAGGACTAAAAATTACTGAAGATAGAAGGAACTACTTAGAGAGTCAATACAATCATCCAACATCTAACGATACATGAAACAAAATGTAAATTAAAGGTGAACAAAATTATGCGCCACTGAATAATTATGACATTACATTGGTAGTAGACTTTTGCATTGGAGTGAATGGACATCATGTATAGAAATTTGATAATTACAGAGTTGGACAAAAAAGCGGCCGACATTGGAAAGTATCATTGGCCGATTGAATCTGATGGGGTCGGAATATCATCAATATGTCGCCATCTTCTCACCATGGACTGTATCTGTGTTGTAAATAAAAACTTATAGAAAATGAAAACATAGTTTGGTGGCAAGCTCTGAAAGAGAATATATTGATGTTCTTCAAAATATGTTGTAGTATGTCTACCATATAGTGAGATCAGAGTGCATGAGTAGATCACTTCAGATTCGTGTTTTATCTCAGCAACACGTTATATTGTGTTGCCCATTATGTAAAATCTTATTCTCGGGTGCAGAAGCATGAATGTTTCAAAGGTATTAATAAAATTAATTTCAATTTGTGCCGGTTTGATCAATTAACCTTGTTTTTAGTTTCCTCAGCAAATGGAATCTAGAACAATTATTACACTGAAACTGTCAGGTCGGTAAATAACTTTTGTTTTTGACAAGATGAAATGTATATTATGAATTATTACACTGCTTTGGTTATAATGCTAAAGCTAACATCTGTGTTCTAGCTGGAGACTTTAACTGTCATCATCATAAATGATCTTTTTAAAATTCAAAATTTTTGATGATTTATTTGTAAAACAGTCTAAGATCCATGACCTAAACACCAGATATAAAGATCGTCTGAGGCTTCCATTTATCAAAAGAGCTTTCTGTGAAAAATCTATTAAATATGCAGCTACTAAGTTATGGAATAATGTTGATAACAGCATTAAATGTTCATCTTATGCAAAGTTACTATTAATTCCTATTGTATCTGAGTTATATGACCACATTGGATATTTATATTTTATATTACTTATTGTTGTGCATTTTCTTATTTACTATTGTTTACTGTTATTTTTCATGTATTTAGGTTAATCCATATCAAGATATGGCAGCTTACTGTTGCTTCTTCATTGAAATGACAATCTGCTGCCATGTCAAATGATGAATTAACCAATCAATGGATCACAGACTTTCAGGCCTCTTCTAGGCCTTTCCTGTGATTCCTTCACTCTCACTTGTATTATGATTTTGTATGTATGCTATGTTTTTTGCTAGTTGATGAGTGAAAAAATAAATGAATGAATGAATGAATCGCGAATGGCTGGCCAGTAGGTCTCCCACTGAGGCAGAAGGAAAAGCAGCCTTCAACCTATGCTGTACTCACGACCTCACCCAAATTGTTGACAAGCCAACCCACAAACTTGGAAACCGCCTGGATCTCATAATCACTGATGCTCCAAACATGTTCTCTCCAATTACCATCGACCACGACATTGGCTCTTCAGGCCATTACCTTGTCCAGACCATGTTGAAAGCTTCTCCACTCTCTGAAAATCCTCCTCCACGACGTGTCTGGCTCTACAAGAAAGCTAACTGGGATGCCTTGAGAAATGAGCTAGCTGGTGCACCCTGGGACCGTCTTCTCACAAAAGATGACCCTGAAGGGGCTTGCAGTAATGTCACCAACACAATCACTGATGCCATGCACCGATTCATCATCATCAGTCGGCTGCGGAGTCGACTACAAGCTTTCTCCAACTAATGCGATATTGGGCAAGCGGAACAATTTTGTTTGGCTGCAGCATCCCTTCAGTATCTCCCAGGAGGTGCTGGACATACTGTAAGTACAGTGTGCGCGGCCGTCCCGGTTTCCTCTTCCCATGTGGTGGAATATAAAGCGCATATTCTTTCACAGGCTCGCCATCTTCAAGACGCAGTATATGGCCGAGAAATTTGAGTTGATGAATCTTGACTCTGGCAACCAGTGGAGTGGTGTTGGTCAGGTTGTAGATGGTTTCATTTGGAATACGATCCACACGCTTGATGTTTAACATGACTCTGTAGCAAGATGTTGCAAATGCATTGATCTTGTTTTCCATGTCCTTGGTAATTACCCATGACTCGCACCCGTACAGAAAGACAGTAACACATGTTGTCTGAAACAGCTTGATTTTTGTTTCGATTGGCAGGGACGGGCTTCTCCAAAGGCGTTCCAGTTTCCAGAAAGCTGCCCAGGCTAGTGCTTTTCTTCTTTTTAGGTCTCCAGCACTAGAGCCCATCTTGGAACCCAAATACTTGAAGTCTGTGACATGGTTGATGGTACTACCATAGACTTCAAGTGCTGGTTGGGCGTTACAGTTTGCAGTCATATATTCTGTCTTAGGTGCGCTGATGACAAGACCTAAATCTGCTGCTGCAGTTGCAGTCCTAGTAAGCTGTGACTGGGCCCGGTCTATAGAAGATTCCAGCAGGGCAATATCATCAGCAAAATCCAGGTCATTCAGCATCTTGGCAGGATACCTGCTTGACCGACGTGGGTAGGTAACAATTCCAGCATCAATTCCAGAAGTTGATTTCATCAGAAGGTAGTCTACCAGGATAATGAACAGGAATGGTGCCAACACATCACCCTGAAGCACTCCAGTTGTTACTTGAAAGGCTCTGAGATACTGCCATCTACCATAACGGCACTATTGGAGTCTTTGTAGAGCACCTGGATGGCATTGACCACAACCTTTAGTATTCCATAATGCCGCAGCACTGAAAACATGACGGACCTGTTGATGGAGTCGAAGGCTTTTTTGAAGTCCACAAAAGTGACTGTTAAGGGAAGTTGGTACTCCTTGAAGCCTTCTATGATCCTCCTCAAAATGTGTATTTGCTGAGCCAGAGGATGATTTAAGGAAGCCCCATCATGCACTGTGTTGTGCCCTTGAGTAAGGCACTTTATCTCGATTACTCCTCTCCACCCAGGTGTGAAATGGGGAGCTGTTATGAATACTGTCCATTGAGCGCCGCCCAAAGGTATGAGCATGCCTTGGGCATTGTATGGCAGCTGACATATTCTAACGACGGCGGAATAAATGTAAAGCGCTTTGGTACATGTTCACATGTGAAAGGCGCTGTATAAATACCAACATTTATTTAACATTTTTTTAAATGTGTTATCACTAGAGTTTCAACTGCCACTTTACTTTTCAAATCCCATTGAACTCTGTGCAAAAGATGTTGTTTTAGAATTGCCCGTGTGTCGTCATTATTTGGTCGATTTCAGATCTAAAGTGATGTATGCATGAATGATAATTCACACCTTCTGTAGATAACATAAAATGTGAAATCGACCAACTTTTTGTAGGTGTATTTATTGTAAATATATCTGTCCAAATTCAAATTTAACCATGCACGTGTGTATGCAGTGGGCGGGCAGTGGTGTCATGTTTACGCACACAGCTGTGCTAACCGCAAGACTTGCTGGGAAGTGCTTAAATCATCCTCTGTTGCTGAGCACAGCTGCGACCCGATCTAAAGCCAGCCTGGTTGCTTCTCAATAAAGGATCAATTTGGGGTCGGATCCTGTTCAGAAGGATCTTGTTGTACACTTTTGCGGCAATGGACATAAGCGAAATACCACGGTAGTTTGTCATGAGAGAGAGGTCACCTTTCTTTGGTAGAGGAATGATTACATTTGTAACCCATTGACGTGGCGGTGTTAGCGTTGAGAATACTGCCATACAGAATTCGAGAATCATATCAATCATGCTATCCCCTCCTCCCTGAAGTGCTTCTGCAGTTATAGCACAGTCCAATCCTGCTGCCTTGTTGGTCTTCATGGCTGCTATTGCTTTGACTACTTCTTCACGAGTTGGGGGGCTCAGTGATAATAGGAAGATCTTCAACAGCTGTTGCTGGAAGTTCTGAAGCTGCTGTGCCACTGTCGTTGTTAAGGAGTGAGCTAAAATATTCCTTCCATTCCTCAAGCAGTTCATGGTCACTGGTTGGAGCTGATCCATCTCTCTTTTGGACTTTCACCCCTTTCCTTGAGTTCTTCCCAGAAAGCGAGTGTATAATTTTACAGGTGGTGGTATAATTCCCCATCTCGTCGGCCAGCGTCAGGTCTTTCATCTGCTTATTGAGGGTAACAAGCTCATCAGATTTATAAGAGTTGTTAAGGCTGGTGTTCAAGTTCCTCCATCTTTCTCTAGATTGACGAGACTTTGAAATGGAGTACCACTTTTTGGCCTCATCCCTTTCAAGTGTAAGTCTGATGGTTGCATCTGATACCCAACTTGGTAGTCCGCATGGCTCTTGCTTTCCAATAACTTTCTCAGCAACTTCACGGACCGCTGTTTCGAAGGTCTCATACCTATCAGAGATGGGTGTGGTGTCATCCATGCTCAAGACCTGGAATCTGTTTGATAGCTCCAGCTGAAATTCCTCCTTTGTATCAGCATCTTGCAACCTCTTCCAGTTGAATTTTGGTCTCTTGCAAGGTTTTCCTTTGCTAGTTCGCAGACTGGCAGCTAGACGGATGCTCACAATACGATGATCGGAGTCCACTTCTACTGAGTTGTATGCTCGACAGTTGCGGAGAGAGTTTACCCACTTGCTGTTTATTAGTATGTGATCTAACTGTGCATGGGTTGATCCAGCTGGATGGGTCCAAGTCCAGAGATGGTTCCTGGGTTGCGGGAATCTCATCTGGGCCGATCCGAGATTGTACTCCTGGCAGGTGTTGACCAGACGATCACCATTGTCATTTGTTGAATCATGGTAGCAATGTGGACCAATGACCCAAGGATGGGAAAGATGACTGTCTGTTCCTATTCTGGCATTATGTAGGATATTATGTAGGATGCAAGCAGGATGCAACACTCTCCAGTAGCTCCAACAAAACCTTGATAATATGAAGTTTCTACATGGATTTGTGATATAAATTTTATATGGATATTCTCAGTTTTATGCATGGATGCTACTGATATACTTTATTTTGCTGAATTATATTACCATTTTGTGAAAATTAATGAATTTGTGTTTTAAATTTGCTGTTATACCTGCACATTTCTGCTATATAGTGTACAACATAACAAGTATACTTTACAAGTGACTAACTTTGGAATTTAGAGTGCTCAAACCCATTACAGGTGAGCTATAGAAACAAATTCAAAGTATAGACCTCTGGCAAGGCAAAAAGTTTCACGGAATACCCTCACTTACGATCATTGGGTAAACCGATCATCAGACGGATAATTTGTCATGATTTCAAATTTACAGGAATGTTTATACAAGTATATACATTCTGTGGTGTCGAAAAAATGACAAACCAAGCCAACCAGAACAGTCTCTACTCCAAAAGTAGTCGAGAGTGCTCAACCACTAAAAATAGTGGGGGTGTATTATAACAAGTATACTTTACAAGTGACTAACTTTGGAATTTAGAGTGCTCAAACCCATTACAGGTGAGCTATAGAAACAAATTCAAAGTATAGACCTCTGGCAAGGCAACCGTTACTTAAAGTTTCACGGAATACCCTCACTTACGATCATTGGGTAAACCGATCATCAGACGGATAATTTGTCATGATTTCAAATTTACAGGAATGTTTATACAAGTATATACATTCTGTGGTGTCGAAAAAATGACAAACCAAGCCAACCAGAACAGTCTCTACTCCAAAAGTAGTCGAGAGTGCTCAACCACTAAAAATAGTGGGGGCGTATTATAACAAGTATACAACATATATTGATTATTTATTGATTGAACATCCTCCCATTGACAATGGTCTTGAGTGGCAATACAATGGGTGAGGACACCCAACTGTAGCAATCCAACAATGGAACTTTTTATGGCTTTCCTGCTATGGATATATACAACAACTCAATGCGGAATATTTAACACAAGTCAATGTCAACTACTATAACTGTAATAAACCAAACCATCTTTGACCACATAAACAAGGAATTACAGTACAAATATGGAAGCCCGCAGATCAAGAAAAGACATGGCCTCATATACAGAGGTGTAATGCCTACAACTCTACAATCCATCACAATCACCTGCTATGCAAATAAAACAATATCAGTTCAAGGTAACCCACATGTAGACTGGGTTGAAACTATATTCCCCGATATTATATCAACTATAGTAGCTGTTGCAAATGAAATTCTTTCGTCATCTTCATCAACATCATCATCATCAACAGCGTCGTCTACAGTTAACTTTTCTTTGAATTATGACCATGATTTCCCACCATTACCAAAGTCAACTAGAGAAATCTCTACACAAACTGAACTATGCATCACCTCAACCCAGGAAACACAAACTGAAAAGCAGACCATTACCACTACTACCAGTGCCAGTACACATGCTGTGCAAGTACCCAAGTCCACATCCCCACCTGAAAACAAATCAACTACGCCATCAGTTCCTCCTGTTACAACGTGCATGACTGCAAGTGTACCTACTTTCAACAGATTTGATATCTTACATGTTGAAGAACCATTAGAACCATGCACCTCAACCCCAATCAAGTTATCTGCTCGCCCTCCCACTCCAAGGACTCCGCCCCTCCAACCATCTGCGCCACCTCTGTCACCAGAAAAGGAATCACGGCACGTGATCAAAACAGCATGCCCCTCACAACACCATGCAGGCCTACATCTATCTCAAGGATTCCAACTATTATTAATGGACATGAACCAACAGCAACATCACAAGCAAATAGCCCTGTGGATGATCAGCCAAAGCCTACTGTGCACAAGCCTACAACTCCCCCGCGACGAAGGATGAATTGTAAAACTGTTTTAATATTAGGAGACTCTATTCCCAAACACCTCGATGGCAACAGAATGTCACGACGCTTCAATGTCATCAACTTATGTGTCAGTGGAACCAACTTCCATTATTGGATCAAACTTGCACCGATTTTGGTAAAAGAGTATGATGCATCATCTGTAATTTTACATTGTGGTACTAATAACATTAAGTACTGCCTTGGCGATCGATGCATTGAACTTATGCAAGAACTTATTAAGGCGATTTAATACCCCGATTTTCATCAGTACCCATCTTCTTTTTTTTGTTGCAAATTTATAAAGTATATAAATATGTTCATCGTCTCATGTCCTGAACTTATAAAATATCTCTACATACAAAGTGGTTTTAAACCATTTTAGAAAATCATTTTAGCCCTATATATTTTTTTGTTTACTGTATCATGGTAACTGAGATGTGTGTTTCATAACAAACCATAATTTATTCTATTGAACATGTCCAAGTAGAATACATGAATAGAATACATTAAATCCTTTGTTATACTATCTATAGAAATATACTCACTGATTATAACACTGAATAAATTAAATAGGCATAAATAATCTCTTCCACATAGATAATTTAATACTACACCATGTATGTATCTTCTATAATATGTTGTTAGGAAAAGAGATTAAAAAAGGCTATAAGGTCAGGTTATATAGGTCAATTGGTTCAGGTCAAATTCAGGCATCAATTTTGAATACATGTGATAGTCTGTGATATCATACATGTCATAATGAGGCATCAATTTTGATATTTTGTCTGTTACTGGATATATAATGGAAATGTGTGAGGTGGATATACTAAAATACCTTGGGATGTAAATGGTGAGTACAATTTAGATTGCCTAGTTGAGTTGGATTGGGCAAATAAATATAAAATAGTTACCAAAATCACAAAAATGAAGGTTACGGAAAACTACCTAATATGGTGGTATAGGTGAAAAAAAATACAATCTTTTTCAACATTGCTGTAGTGTGGTTGTGGCAACCTGTTACCTATGGCTTAATTAAGTTTCAGTGACATAGTGTTGCAAGTTCAAAATACAAAATATAGCTCGACATTGAAAATAGAAGCATTTTAACCGGTTCGTTTTTTGATAGTTGTGGAGCACCAAGTTCAGGAAGTCATAAAAGAAATCAGGGACCACTTATTCCCATTTTACATATCAACATTATTTCCCTAATGTGTTAGCAACACATATCCAAAATTTTAACGAAATCCGTTGATAGTAAGCTTTCCAAAATGAAGTGAATTTAAATCATCAGTGATGTACCCCTTTTGGCTTCTATCTTCAAAAGCATGTAAGCTACATTGATACCGATGCCACCAATAAAACGAGAAGATTTGCCCCTTCATTTTGCATACCACTTTGTCCATTTTTTTGTAATTTCTTCACAAAATGCAAAAAATGCAAAAAAAAAAATCAACGGGTGTAGTACCCCCTTAAAGCAATCACTAATGTGAAGAGTGGTATCAGCATTGGTATATCCTCATTGACAATTCAAGGAAATAATGGACGATGTATTTGGATAAACGAATTCAACGCGCGACTGTTGAAAATCTGCAAAGAATTAAATTATGCTTATGTTAATAACTCAAATATAACAGTGTCTCATATAACACACAACATTATTTTTCATACTTTTCACACTTTTCAGAGCCACCGACTTGTCAAAAAGACATTTCATCTAAGGCTCGTTAATTTTCTGAAAGTGATCTCTACGACGTCCGGGTATGATAACGTCGACTTCTTGCATCCTTTTCGAAACGATACTGCCGGAGTGCTGGTACGCTTCGCAGTAGTAATTTACGGTGGCAAATTTGCAACTACATGCTTCCTAGGACCCTATTACGCCTTGAACATTGCACGCTTCTTCATCTCAAGCTACTCTTGACAATATTTTCTTCAACGGACATAGATCTACACTTTGTTCTTCGTAAGATGGTAAATCCGATAATCCGTATCTCTATACATCTACAATGTGAATATGAAAAGTGTAAATCGGTACGTAATTTTAGCTTTTATATTTTTACCTCGCTATTGAGCACAGCTCCATTTTTATCTGCATATCGCATCGACTTATATCTGAACTATCACCACCGCTACATACAAGTCTTCGCTTTGCTCGAAATACTTTTGTCAGGCTAGTCTTGAAAACAAACGGCTCTTTTCAGAGCCACCAGATCTTCAAAAGACTCTTCTCTCTCAACAAATAGCCTGTTTCGTATACAACTCTCCTTGCACAGCAATCGGGGATTCTATTTGGAATATTTTAACTCTAGATAGTTCACATGCGATATCATTTTTACTGACATTGGAATTGTTGGCACTATACTGCATAGACTTTATGAATTATAATAGGCCTACTGTACAACAACCAAGGTTGTCTTTTCCGTCTCTAGGTATCGTTGTAAGCAAACTCACACCCTTTAATGTAGGCTAATCGATCAGCAGGCGCATTCAATTTATTTAAATGAAGCGCCTAAACTCAGACTTTAGACCCGCACAAGCGCACATTTGGGATACGCGAGAACAATGGTACCACTTTACACATGACTGCCCTTACACATGACTGTATTATGGTCACTTATTGATACTCGCCTGTTGTGCAAAGCGGTAATATGATACAAGATCAGTGACCAATTTAATGGCGGAACCCCTTTGTTCGAAACAGGCCTACCGTACCACTTTTATGAACAGCCGGCCGGAAAATCAAATCGGCATCAAAGGAACAAAGCATTACGTAATATATTTCCCCTCCTTTCTATCTCCAACCTCATTGGCTTTAATCCAACCATTTGGGCAGTCACAACACAGGTTGGTGCGCCGGGGACCTACCGTCGTTTTATCTTGTCAGTTTCTGTTTCCGTATCCGTTTCCGTTTTTGTAAGTCATTGTAATTCTGAAGTGGTAGTCTCCCAGATGTGACCAATCTTTTATTCTAGCCTTTTGTTAGTTACTGATAATTTGAAGCTCGTGAATTTCAGTTTTCGCTTTGGTAAGTTATATTGATTTTTGACATAAAACCTTGAGTTGAGAGGTTGGGTGCAAATCTAGACAAAAGAAGAGTCTAAATTTTACGGTCCTAAATTCGCGGTAAATTGTACGGCTTCAATTGACTTGTGTTTGGTGTATATGCACTTACGCCTAGACGTAAGTGGCTCGTAAAAATAGTCTTGCATTGAAATATATACTAACCATGTTGCCAAGTTATAAACAAAAGTCTTTCATATTGGCGATGACACGAGCGTCTGAAATAGTCAAATATCTCCCAATGAGGCGCATGCACGTGGTAATCATGTTTTATATTGAAATGCAATGCAAAAGAATTGCACTGGAGCAAAGATAATGTATTCTATTCATTCGTACCAATGGCAAGCTAATCTGATAAATGGTTGGGCCTATAGACGAATCCAAATCCACGCATTCCTACACCTGACTAGCAGCCTTTAGTTGGGTAGCCGTCGGCTACAATGCACCCAAAATGTGAAATGATTCGGCCTTGGCGGAAATTTTAAACTGCATTCCATCACCCGTTTTACACCTTCCGCGAAAACACAGGTAGACAAAAGAATGATTAAAGTTTACAACACAATAGGCCCTATTGTTCCCTTCGGCAAAACACACAACTTCTACATGGTCTATTCGCTGTTGAAGTGACATAATAATCTGATTAACTACACCATATCAAGCGCTACAAACGGATGTACTTACGAACAAAAGGACTATGTATGAATAGATGCGACGGGATTACCTGCGGAATTATCTCTATTGTATATATTATTCTATTAACCCTCCTCGTCCTTGCATCTTCTCTAGGTGTTAGGCGGCTGTTATTTGCACAATGGGGCGCTCAAAACACCAGGTTGGTGCTAGCGGCGACCCAAAGATGGCCGACCAAAGCCTGACCATTACTTGGCTCGTTGGATTCGTCTATATGCAAGACTCGGGTTTATTTTAAATGTTCATTTTTTTTTTCTTATTTTCAGTCATGGATCATAATGATTTCGCAAGGGAGGGGGAGGGAGGGAGGGGATACTTGAGACTGAACAAGTGAGAGTGGGAAGGGGCGAGGAAGAAAGAGAGGAGAGGGAGTGACGGATAGACTAGAGAGAGAAGCGACCGGGGAGAGAGTGGGGAGACTGATCATGGGGGGGGGGGGGGATGAAGCAAAATAGGGAGATATACATTGATACGAGGGAAGGGCAGCACTGCGGTCCTTCACAGGTGCATTGGGGTGCGACATGCTCATAAGCGGACCTTTAGTGATTTTAAACGTTTTTACAGAAAAAAACCTCTTTTGTTAACAAAACAAAAACAGATTTATTACAATTGAAATTCTACCAGGGTTCGAACACACAACCTTTGGATTGACAGTCAAGACCCAGTGGCGTAACTTTGGGTCAGGGTGCCCGGGGCGAAAGTAGTTCGGGTGCCCCTGACCAAGGGTGTGCATGGTGCAGAGCTAATCAATTTTAGTATTGAAAGCCTACCTACCGAATAACTTTAAGTGTTTCAGATTAAATTTATATATTTCATGTTTCAATGCAGTTCATGTTAATAAAACGAAATGTTTTCATATTCTTCAATGTCTTTACTTTTGAAGACTCCCCAGCAAACACAAAAACGTTTTAAAAACGTTTTAAATAACTTATATTTTGGGATTTGGTTTAGGTTCAAAAGGTTTCAATAACATTAAAAAGTCGGGTTATATAAAGGTCATGAAAACCAAAAATGTTTTGTATGAAAACACACTGCAACAATTTTTGTAAATGTTTTCAAAACGATATTGTAATCTATTTTTGGAAACATTTTTTGCAAAATATTTTGGCAACAATACTGTGTAGACTTTCAGTCATCTGGGATTTGATCAATTAGTAGATAATTAAATCTGGTCAACCAGAAAAACTCACTTTTTGGTCAACACTTAAAATAACATTATGTTTAAAATATTTGCACTCAGCAAACGCAGAAATGTTCTTGAAATGTCTTTTTCAAAACGTTTTAATAACATTTAAATGTCGGGTTATATAAAGGTCATGAAATCGTTTTTAAAACGTTATTGCAAATATTTTGGGCAAACATTTTTGCAAAATATTTTGTCAACCAAAAAATAACATTCTGTTTAAAATGTTTAGTATCAAGTTTTCAAAAATGTTTTTGGCATGTTATCAAAACGTTTTATACCCTTCATAACCCGACATTTAAACGTTTTCTGTAAAACATTTTGTGTTTAATGGGCAGTAAGTTATCAATAATGTTTTTCAATGTTATGAAAACGTTTTATACCCATTTTATACCCTTTATATAACCCGACATTTAAACATTAATTTTTCGGATAACCTTTTCCGAATGATGTCGAAAACGTTTTGTGTTTGCTGGGTCGTCACTATAGCTGCAGTGACGTAGCATGTGATGCCAAGGGACAAGAATACACAATACCCCGTCTTCCGAAAACAATTGCGTGCGGGCAAATTGGGTATTTAATCAAGTTGAATTTAGGTCTTTAAAATGACAATTTATATCAACATCGGAAGATACGCCGAAGTTTTATGGACTTCCAAAAATCCATAAAGCGAACGTTCCACTCCGTCCTATTGTGTCGTGCATTGGTTCAATATCATACAATGTAGCCAGACTTGTCGCGGATATTATTGGTCCTTTAGCTGGTAAGACGCAACACCATCTTAAGAACTCACAGGAATTAGTGGATAAGCTTAGTGGAATTAGGTTAGATGACAATGAAGTGTTAGTCTCGTACGATGTCTCGGCATAACCGGTTGAAGAATGATACTTCTCTCGCGGAACGCTCAACACTCAACCCTGACCAGATCATTGAACTGTTAACTTTTTGCTTGAAAACAACCTACTTCCAGTTCAATGAGTGTTTTTACCAACAGCAAGAGGGGGCGGGCGGCGATGGGCTCCCCGGTTTCACCTATCGTGGCAAACCTATTCATGGAGGACTTTGAGCAACGGGCCATTAACACCGCTCCTCACAAGCCGAAGATCTGGTATCGTTACGTTGATGATACCCTCACGGTAATGCATAAAGATCACGTGAATGAGTTCACCGAACATATCAACAGGGTGAACAAAGCCATAAAGTTCACCATCGAAAGAGAGGAGAACTGCTCCTTAGCTATGCTGGACACTAAGATCCGTAGACATCCGGATGGCTCATTGTCGTGTGTGGTGTACAGGAAACCGACCCACACGGATCAATATTTAAACTTTAGATCCCACCACCCCCTCCAGCATAAGTTAGGCGTTGTGAGAACACTCACGTACAGAGCCAATACCATCATCACGCGGGATGATGACAAACAACAAGAACTCATTCACATTCAAGACAGCCTCCAGAAATGTGGATACGAGCCTTGGGTGTTTAATGTAAGTGACAATAAGCAACAAGACCTTCAGAAAGCGAAGAACAAAAATAGACCACCTGCCAAGGGTAATGTAGTCCTCCCTTACATCCAGGGGGTGTCGGAGACAATGGCTCGCTTATTCCAAGCTAAAGGCATCAGGACTCATTACAAACCCGTGAATTCCATCCGGAAACATGTGGTAGCGCCAAAGGACAAGACCAAAACAGATCAAAGATCTGGCACAGTCTATCACATAACTTGTGATGACTGCGACGCGGCATATGTCGGTAAATCGAAACGCTCACTGAAAGCTAGGTTAGCTGAGCACCGAAGACCTAGTAGTACCTCCTCCCCTGTGGCCCAAAATGTCAAAGCGTCCAAACACACCATCGACTGGAACAATGTCAAAGTATTGGATCAGGACTCTAACTGGTACAACAGAGGAGTGAGGGAAGCTGTTAACATCCACAGACACCCCAGCAACCTGAACAAGGACAAGGGACGACACGACCTGGCACCCGTCTACCGGAACATCCTGTCACATGACGTTGTTGACAACAACTCGTCATGTGACACTCATCAAGATCAATAACATCAGTTTGAAAAAGGCTTAGCGACCGCAAGCCGAAAGCTCACGTAAGTGAACATTTTTGTTGTGAGAATAGTCATAAATTCATCAATATGACAATTTATATGTTGCAAAGCGCGCGAAAAGTTTGTGTGGAAGGGGCACCCAACTGAAGAGTAATTCAATGCATGGTGGGTAAAGGTTTCCACTTCTTTCCTATAACAAAGCATTATCGTGTCAAATGCAATCCAGGCTTGGGTGTCCCTAGGCCCTTAGCCCGGGTGCCCGGGGGCGCGCCCCCCCCCCAGAGCCCATAGGAGTTACGCCACTGTCAAGACCCTACACCACAACGCTATGAAAATGCCAGAAATGCGTTTGTTCATCATACGGATTAATAAAGCACACACGACATACTACAGGGTGTAACAATAAAATTTATACAATTGCATTTTGACTTCATCCATAAAATTGACCACTCGTAAGGATACTCTGCTGTATGTTACTGATTATTCAAGCATACACAGAAACAAATCCTGGGCCTATTGACTTAATGTGTGACATTTGCAACATACCCGGCCTGTGATCCATCAAGCCAGAGAATTATCATTTGTGATGATTGTACTAGCCATTATCACACAGACTGCATCTCGATGCCAAGTCAATTGCAAAATATTTTAGACAGACAGTTTCTCTCTGGAAAGTTCTAACAACTACGAGGTACTTTCATCTCTCACTGATGGCAACTAAACATCCTTGCATGACATTAGTGATCCTGGTTCACCTCTGGATACATCATCACCCAAGAAACCCAAGGTGTCCCTCAAAGTCTTAAATGTTAACTTCTAGAGTATTCAGGCCAAGAAAGCTAGCTTTTTGAATGTTATTGACTCTCTCAACCCAGATGTAATAATTGGCAGTGAAACATGGATAAACCCAGACATTTCTAACGCTGAAATCCTACCACCTGATTACACCACTTATCGAAGAGATCGTTCTGATGGATATGGCGGTGTCCTCCTGTCTATTAAATCAGATCTGATCAGTCAAGAAATAGACATGGGTTCAGAAAGTTCTTGCAAATTTATTGCAGCCAAAGTTGAACTTACCAGCAAAGATCCCCTGATCATATGTTCAGCCTATAGACCACCTAATGATAGTGAAGAAAACGCATTCAAGCTGTGGTCTACCATCTCTGAATTAAACATTACTGAGAAGCGACGCGGCTGTCGTGCAGGTGTTAACAAGTCCCGCAATATCGAAACATCTCATATTAACAGAAAAACACATCAAAAAGCTAGAACTGTCAATTTGCTCAATGTACAGGGTGTTCCAAAACAAAACCCGTGTTCGCCGTCTACTAAATATGTCCGTTTGGAATGTTCGGTCCATGAAAGCTCCTGCTAAGGCTCCATCAATTATTGACTTTGTTATATCTAACAAGCTCGATATCCTTGCAATAGTTGAGAGCTGGCTAAAACCTGATCATGCTAAAAATAACCGTCTGTTATCAGACCTGGAAAACGCTCTTCCGGATCATGAATTCCACCATATTCCACGGTTGACCAGAGGTGGAGGCGGCGTTGGCGTTTTGCTTCGGAAAGGCTTCAAGATCATTGTCAATACACCACCTAGTTTCGAATCATTCGAGCATATAGATTTGACTGTTTCCTCAAACTCTTCGGCGGCTGTTCGCCTGTTGACCATTTACAGACCACCACCATCTAAAGTGAATAAACTGAGTTCTGGTTTGTTCTTCACTGAGTTTTCCACGCTTGTATAATCTGTGTCTACTATAACTACTCCCGTTGTGATCGGTGGTGACTTTAACGTGCATATGGATGTTCACGATGATCGCGATGCAATCACTATGAGAGATCTTCTTGAGTCCAGTTCTCTTGAGCAGCATGTCCTGGTCCCAACTCATAAGAATGGTCATTTGCTCGATCTTCTCATCACACAGACTTCTGATTCAATCGCTTCTGACATCAAGGTGGACGCGAGTTTGCCTTCTGATCACGCCGCAGTGAAATGTCTTCTGAATATGTCACGACCACCTGCCACCAAACGGACTGTGACATTCCGTAAGCTGCGCGAAATCCAACTTGAAGATTTCAAACAGGATATTGTTAGTTCGACTGTGGTTACCGATCCCAAGGACGAAATTGATTCGCTTTGTACACAATTTGACACCGTTATGTCTGGACTCCTAGAACGCCATGCTCCGGAGCAAACTAAGTGCATCACTTTAAGACCTCATGCGCCATGGTACTCCGACGAGCTCCGTGCTGCTAAGCGTGAAAAGCGTCGATGTGAGCGTCAATATGTAAAATCTGGCCTGACAGTTCATAAGCAGATATTTCGTGATGCATGTAATAACTACAAAGATCTCTTGGATACGGCTAAGACTAACTATCATAAGTCTAAGCTCTCCAACCTTGATAGTCGCCAGCTCTTCCGCGAAGTAGACAAACTTTGCTCGTCCAACACTTCTAAGAAACTTCCTTCTCATGATAATGAAGAGCAACTCGCTAACGACTTCGCCGACTTCTTTCGTGATAAAATTGAGCGTGTAAAGGACAAGCTAGATAACACCTCGCGTACGGACTCCACTCCTGAAACACCTCTGCATCAATCGACCTTCTGCGAATTCGCTAGGGTATCTGAGGAACAGGTGCGAACTATCGTGATGAAAGCTCCATCGTCGTCTTGCCAATCAGACTGTATTCCGACCTGGCTGTTAAAGGCGTGTCTTCCTGAGCTTCTGCCGTGTATCACTAAGATCGTCAATCTGTCGCTGCAATCGGGAACGTTTCCATCTTCCTATAAAATTGCGCGTGTGACACCATTGATAAAGAAGGTTGGCAAAGATCCGGAAGATCTCAGCAATTATACATGTAGGCCAATATCCAACCTGAAATTTCTCTCTAAGGTGGTTGAGCGTGCAGTAGTGACACAGGTGCAAGACTTATGCAGGAAAACGGTCTCTATGGGAAGTTGCAATCCGCGTATAGGAAGTGCCATTCTACAGAAACTGCTTTACTCCGTGTGCACAACGACATTCTTCGTGCACTGGACTGTCATAGAAAAGTTGTGCTTGTTCTGCTTGATCTCTCGGCCGCCTTCGACACTGTTGACCATCACATCCGTCTGAGGCGGCTGAGGGATCGCTATGGCATCCGCGATAGTGTGCTACAGTGGTTTGAAAGCTACCTATCTGATCGCAAGCAATATGTTGCTGTAGGTGATAGTTCCTCTGCCAATCACGTCCTTCACTGTGGTGTTCCTCAGGGGTCAGTGAGCGGCCCTTTTGACTTCACCATATATTCTGCTCCGTTAGAGGATGTTATCGCTGGTGATGATAATGTTGACGCGATGTTCTACGCTGATGACAGTCAGATGTATGTTGACTTTACACTGGAAGAAATGCCTGGCCAGTTGAGTAGGCTAGAAAATTGCGCTCGCAATGTAAAATCCTGGACAACGTGCAATAATCTTCTGTTGAATGACACCAAAACAGAAATTGTTCATATGTCGTCACGCACTCGAAAGATACGCCATCGATTTCATCTCTTATCATAGGCCAGTCACAAGTTAGCATCGTCAAGGAAGCCAGAAATCTTGGTGTCGCAATGGACAATCACATGACTCTTACAACTCACGTTAAAAATGTATGCCGCTCTGCTTGCCATGCCATCCACAAGATTGGCCTGATTCGGAAGTATATTGACAGATCAACAGCCGAACGCCTTGTCCATGCCTTTGTGACCTCGCGTCTGGATGCCAACAACAGCCTTCTCTATGGACTTCCTGCTACAACTCTCGCAAAACGTCAACGTGTTCAAAACTGTGCTATCCGCCTTGTTACCTGTGCCAAGAAAGACTGCAACATCACCTCTCTTCGCCGTGAGCTTCACTGGCTTCCAATCAAGGATCGTATCGTCTTCAAACTTCTTCTCCTCACATAAGTCTCTTCATGGTATGGCACCATCTTACATCTCTGATCTCATCAAAGTTCATGTTCCCCAACGCACTCTTCGGTCTAACTCAAAACTTCTTCTTAATGTGCCGCCCAGTCGCGAGGTTTCGACGGCCTACTATGGTGAAAGGGCGAACTTTGTGGAACAAGCTGCCTGCACGCATCCAGAAAGCGGGCAGTCTCACCATCTTCAAGAGACTTTTAAAGACTTATTTGTTTGACAATCCGTTGTAAATATTTTTGCTGCTTTTGTGCATAATTTTCTGGCTTTTAATTGGTAGTTTTTAAGATGTACTTTTAAGGTTGTAATTTTAAGTTTTATCTTTTGTAAAGCGCCCAGAGGCTGTTTGGTGTTGGGCGCTATATAAGTGCGTTGTTGTTGTTGTTGTTGATGTTCATGACAATCAAATACTATGGTGTGGGTTGGAGGTGATTTCAATTTACCAGATATAAGTTGGTCAACAATTAGCATAATTGGTAATAGAGTTAAGCGGTCAATCAATGAGACTTTCATCTCTATTATTCAAGACCTTGGACTTGAACAGATTGTTGAATTCCCAACCCGTCTTCAGAACACTCTCGACTTGTTTCTTACAAATCGTCCAACACTGGTAAATAAGTGTGAACCATATCCTGGTGTTAGTGACCATGAGATCGTTGTTGCATGTAGTAATACAAATATAAGACGTCAGAAGCCAGTTAAGAGAAAGATCTTTATGTGGAATAAGGTAGATTCAAATACAATCAATCAAACACAAGCTGTCTAGTTTTGCAGATGAATTTACATCAAACTTTGACTCGTCAACTCCCATTAGTGATTTATGGTCTACCTTTAGAAATCAGTGCATGAACGTAATGGATGAGTTGGTTCCATCTAAAATGTCCTCTTCCCAAGTTCACCAACCTTGGGTTAACCAAGCGTCTTGCAAAACGCAAACAAAAAGCTTACAAAAAGGCAAAAACAACTAATCATGAAGATGATTGGAAGTACTACAAGAAACTCAAACGCATTGACCAGCAGAACTGTAGACAAGCGTACCATGATTATGTACATGATATGGGGAGAAATGTTGATCAGAATCCAAGGAAATTTTGGAGATTTGTACAGGGTGAACGATGTGACAACATTGGCGTTGCCCCGTTGTATCAACATGGAATTACCTTCAGTGACAGCAAAGTGAAGGCCTAGATTCTGAATAAGCAATTTACATCAGTTTACACAAAGGATGATATCAATAACCTACCTGATCTTGGCTCATCACCTTACCATAAAATGCATGAAATCACCATTGACTGTGAAGGTGTTCTGAAACTTCTTCAAAATCTGAAGCCGAACAAAGCTGCTGGCCCTGGTAACATCCCAACCAGATTGCTCAAAGATGAACGTGCACCGTGCCTGACTTTGATTTTTCAAGCTTCACTTGTTCAAGGTGAAATTCCAACTGACTGGAAGTTTGAGCATGTTGCACCGATTTTCAAGAAGGGAGACAGACACAAAGCATCCAACTACCGTCCTATAACTCTCACATCTCTCAATTGCAAATTAATGGAGCATATCTTGCATAGTACCATCATATTACACCTTGAAGATCATCATATCTTGTCAGATGCCCAGTATGGCTTCAGGAAAAACGGTCGTGTGAGGCTCAACTGATAGCACTGTTCATGATTTGGCAAAAGGGTTGAATGAGAGACAACAAATTGACGCAATATTATTAGACTTCTCCAAAGCCTTCGATGTTGTGCCACATAAGCGCCTCCTTCACAAGTTATCTCACTACGGGATAGGTGGTAATACCTAGGCGTGGATTGAGGACTTCTTATCCAATGGCTCCCAGCGTGTTCTACTTGTCTCATCTGTAACATCTGTAACATCTGGAGTCCCACAGGGTCCGTCCTGGGCCCCTCGCTTTTCCTGGTTTTTATCAACGACTTGCCAGATTGTGTCACATCAACCACGCGCCTATTTGCAGATGACTCTCTGCTCTACCGAGTCATCAAAAGTCCCGACGATGCCAGATTGTTACAAGAAGATTTAAACTGTCTCCAGACATGGGAAAAGCAGTGGGGTATGTCATTCAATCCTGATTAATGCGAAGTCCTGCGTATTACCAACAAGCGATCTCCCATTCATACCACGTATTCACTACATGGCCAACATCTAGCCTTAACAATCAAGTCCAAATACCTGGGAGTAGCCATCAGCTCTGACTTATCCTGGAATGCTCACATCAACACCATAACCAAAAAGGCAAACCAGACATTTGGTTTCCTGCGGCGATGCAAATGTCCTCCTGACATTAAGACCAAGTGCTACGACAGCTTTGTCCGCCCAATTCTTGAGTATTCATCATCTGCCTGGGCACCCCACACGCAACGAAATATCCAGAGTCTAGAAGCTGTACAGAGACGGGCAGCACGATTTGTAACTAGTGATTATCGCCGTACCAGTAGCGTCACTGACATGCTTCAGTCACTGCAGTTGGATACACTACACCAACGGAGGATGAGATCGCATGTGGTGATGTGTTACAAAATTGTAGCATCCATTGTGGATATTCCAGCTGCTGACTACCTTACTATCAGAAGTGGCAGGAACATTGACTCACTGAGAGGCCACAGTCATAAGTTCGTCCAACCGCGTGCAAGAGTTTTAGCTTTCCAGTACTCATTTTTTCCATATACCATCAAGCTATGGAATGATTATCTCCATCCCTCGTTGCAGCTCCGTCCGTAAAAGCATTTCGGCACGGACTTGCTAGCATCCAACTTCCATAATGGCTGATGCTATTTTTTCTCGCACGAAGCACTGTATATAATAAACTTTCTTCACGTTCATCACTAGCACTTTTGTTCGCCTCGCCATGTTCAAGGTGCAGCAATACTCAATTTTGAGAGATGCACTGTATCTAATGAAGATGAAGATGAAGCCACTAGTGTAGTGGTGAACGTCACTAAAAACGTGAGTAAATCAACTTCGTTTTTACTTGGAATTGTTCAAAATGAACAAAATTCACAGTTGATATCAACATTCCTAATCATGCTAATGAACTTGTTGAAAGATAATATGATATTTCTTTAAAATCTATAAATGAGGCCATGAAATGTTTATCTCTCGTTGAAGAACTGTGTGACGATGTCTGAGCATGCGCAGTTGCAATTTTCCGAAATTGCGAAAGGGCTTATGGGAGATGTCCTAGAACTTTTTGTAATGAACTAAAAATGCACGGCAAATGGAATCAAATTGCACGGCAAATGGAACTAAGTTGCACGACGAGTGACATAAACTATACAATGGCCTATTTGTCAATGAAATGGAATAAATATGCAATGTCATGTGACATACAATCCACCTATCAAATGACAAGGATCTATTTAGGTATCATATAATTTATATTATATACCTCATCTAAAGATTCCCGTCATCTGATTGGTTAAAAGAGCGGGCATAGTTTTGACTATGCCCGCAAAAGTATAACTATTCCCCGAGAATAGTTCTGCATGTGCGTTGTTCCCAGCGTAAAATGATATTACGCACGCGTTAATATTTGCGAGCGCTATAATTACGCGGAAATCGCAGATTGTAATTTGTGCCGTTTGCATTGAAACTATTAATTTCTCTTTCCAAAATCGATGCTTTTAACCAAACAGATGACAAGAATCTTTAGATTTGGTATATAAAACAAATATTGACTGCTTTTTATTCGGGGCATGGTTAAAATTATATGTCCGCTGTAATCTCAAAACCATGACTATGCCCCTCGGCTACGCCTCGGGGCATAGTCATGGTTTTGAGACCACCTTGGGCCTATCATTTTAACCATGCCCCTCATAGCAGTCAATATTTGTATATTAGACAATGTTTACTGTCTACTTACAATCACGGTTCCAGTTTGATATTCAACAAACTCCTCGTTGGCACCAGTAGTCAGGAAGGTTGACACTGAGAATGATGTCACCCAGTCTGAAGAAAGTCTCCTACCCTGCGTTATAACACCAGTTACATAGGTCTGGTAACCTAACGATGAAAGACATTTCTTTAGCTATAATTGGTCTATGGTTTCCTGTTATTTTTTCGCTTGTAACTCTCAAGAATAGTACATCGCAGCTAGGTTAAAGCAATATTGTGTGATTTGTATAAAGAATAGATTCTTATTTAAGGTTATTAATTATTTTAAACTGTTGTGATTTGGTAGTTCACAGCATCTTACGAATGGTAGTGAGCTTTGGCAAAAACTGCATTGCTCAATTCATAGCGAGCGTGTAGAAGAATTAAACTATCACAGATATACTTTTATAGGTGCTGAGGTTCTTGAGTTACGTTGTAAAGAGGGCTGAACCAACAACACTTTTGTAGAACGTACAATAACAACAATAAATTAAGCAAGTTTGCCAAGTAAACGATTTGTAGAATGAACTTTTGCAAAACATCAAGGTGTTAATTTTTAATAATATATTGATCTAGATAATGATAATGATTTTTAGGCTGCTTCGACCAACAATACCTCGTCTACCCTTAAATGCTTGTTTTCACTGATCACATTATCCTCTTTTAATTTCGATCCAAACAAATGAGGTAAAACGAAGAAAATTGCGATTCATTCCAACGCCTACATTAACAATGCGTGTACTACGCTCGCCGATGATATTTCTATGAAGTAACTGCACGGAGCATCGCGCTCGACGTGTGTACATACAAACTGACATCCACGGTACATGTTAGCAACTACTCGATCGTTGAACTCTGAATAAAACCGGGTCGATCCGGTTTCAATTCAAAAAAGTTAAATTTACTTCAGGCTTAGTCTTTTACGTGGTATTTTAGTATACCACTAGGCATTATAATTATGCAGAAAGTAGAAATTCGAGTAAAATTGAGAGCGTCGCTATGAAGCAAATCACACATTATGGCTTTAAACTATACCCGGTACCCGTTTAAAAAAAATTAAATGGCGAAAAACGGCGAATCTTTCCATTACTATCATATCATGAAAAACCAAATAGCTGAGGAGTTAGCTCATTAATATGCTAGGAAAATATTCTTTTCGATGATCCCATGACGAGACTTGATAAATAACCCGGGGGTCACTCCCATTGTGGCCTGTACATCATCCGCGATAATCAACTTTTGAAAAGCACCCTACACAGCGTCATCATCCCTATATCTTCGTGTCAAAAATTGCCGTGATAGTACGATGAATCCTCTCGTTTTTCAACAGCTACGAATGGCGATTTTGTTCTTTAGGCTAAGCATACCAAACGATATGAGATTCCACATAGCCTGCCACACAGTTTCTATTCTATAAACGATTTGTGCATGATCAGTATCCCATATGATATTTCTATCACAATAAAATTTGATTTGTTTTTAGGTAAATCACAGGTTTTATTTTTAATACACTAACTGGAAATTAAATATACTAATTAGCGAAGACCGGTATGTTGCTGTGGATATGTTTTACTGCATTTTATAAGTAACAATTTTGAAATCAAAAGTTAAAATTGTGATATATTCAACTGTTTGAGAAATGAATTATATACAGTTTATATAAAGGAACCCGTGTAAGATCCAGGTGCTGTAACTATAATACTATATACACATCCAGATTCTCATTCACGGTTTACCCCCGCGGCGGATTACCTTCGCGGCTACACCTGGTGTAGCCCTGAAGCTACGCCTTAATAGAGCTACTCTGAAGCTACTCCGAAGTAGCTACACCTTAGCAAACCCATAGTGGATACACCATATCAGAGCTACTTCGCTGTTACTCCATCCATTGTCTGTCTATAAGCCAACTCCGGTGCTACACTAGTGCCAACTTCTGGATACGCCATATCGGAGCTACTCCAAAGGTACTCTTAAGAAGCTACTCTGAAGTACATCTGATAGCTGTCAGCCACGAGTCAACCCTGGAGTAACACCGAAGTCAGCTCCGGTGTACAACCGCAGCCAAACGGGTCATTGACCGGCAGCGGTAAACAACTCGCCGAACGCGTAATCGGCCGCGTACTAGTGCGCGTACCTAGCTATTTTTAGCAAAGCGAACGTTTGTTGTTTTGATTAATTGATTGACCATGTTTGCACGTTTGCATAGGGCGTCATGACGGAGCGAGAATCACTTGCCGATGTCACGGAGACATTTTGTTTCTCTTTAGTGGTTGTTTCCTTTGTAGAAACTTGTTCTTTTGTTTAACGACAGTACCAGTACGAATTCTTCTCAATTTGTGTTTAAAATCATTTTTAATCATTATTTAATTTTGTGTTCCTTGTTATGTTTTTAGTTTTGCTAACTTGAGATGCTTGTGTGACGTTGTGTTCCTGTGTGCATACTGCGGTTCGCAGTTCCACTTTCTTCCGGACTTTCTTATGTTGTTTGTTTATTTACCGTACCCGGGTTTATTATTACAGTTAAAATTTACTCATAATTTATAGGCCTAGGGCCTACTTCTTGAATTTCTTGTTTTTACGCTGTTTTCCTAACATTTTGCACCGCATTACTTTACTGTTGCAAGGCGTGGGCCTATTATAATAGGCCTATAATACACCTTCTTGCAATACAGTTTGGTTTTGATTCGTTTGGCTAGGCCTTAGGCCTACTAATCTTTCATTGATGTTATTCACAGTTTTCCTATTTTTTGCTTGCTTGTTATTCATCTTTTAATTTGACTTACCTGTTTGATATGTGTTTTTTCGTTTGTTTGAGTAGGCCGTATTTTGTTTGTTTTTTAAACATTTTTTCTTTGCTTATTATACTTGAATGATTGGTCACGTATTTATTAAAAAGTAAATATTTAAAATACACGTAAATAAATAATAAATATAAAACTAATAATAAATTTAATAAAAGCGTAAAAAATAAATGAATAAAAGTGGGGTCCTAAAATAAATATTAGCTATAAAATGACCAATCATTCAAGTATAATATGCAAAGAAAAATGCTTAAAAACATACAAATGCAGGCCTACTCAAACAAATGAAAAAAACATGTAAGCAAACAGGTAATCAAATTAAAAAGCTAAATAACAACCAAGTTAATGATAATTATTAGCATTCTATTATTGATTATTTTACATAGGCCTAGGCTTACGAGTACTATTCATTTTTTTAAAATTTAGGCCTAATAAAAATGTTTACTTATTTACTTTCTTATTTGTGTAGTTTTTACTTGTTAATTTAATTAGGCCTACCTATTATTTTATTTACTTGTTTATTCATTTATAAATTTATTTAGTCAGTTATTTACTTCATTAATTTTACTTGCTTATTTCTGAACTTGTTTATTTACTTGTGTACTATTTTCTATTATTAATTTATTACACTATTAACATAAATTTGAAAAATAATAAAGAAAGACAGAAAGCTAAATTGAGAAAAATAGCATTCAATCTGGCAACAGATCATCACGCATTTTTTTACGGAGTACCTCTAGAGGTACTCCGCTATAGGCTGTCTCTACGGGAGGTACACCGTGGAAAACCGGATAGGAGTGGTCCACGGATTTTTGACTCGCGTTACGGTGCACCGCTACAGAGTAGCCCTGGGGGTAATCCGGAGTAGCTCCAGAGTACATCCAGTGAGACATTGGATGTGTACATTATCGACACACTATGCACTTTCTTTATCTACGTCAATAATAGAATATTGATTTCAATCGAATTGCTTCATTTTGAGTTTGTAGTTCACCACTGAGCGATCTAGCGATCGATTGCTAGCCAATCAGATAGAACTCCTTTTCTTGCGTTCGGTGAAATACCATTCGCCCGTCGCTCACCAACGGAGTATTAAGTTTATATTTATAATAATGGGTGTCGACACTGTGCCCTAAGCAAGGATTTAACCCTTGGCTAAAACGATACCCTAAACAAGTGTTTTCACACCCTATATAAACACGGATTTTCTTCCTTGCATCAAATTTCATACCCTAAATTTCATTTCCGCGTATTAGCAATTGCAATTTTGCTACCTTTTTTCCAATATTTCATGTTTTTGACACCCTCAACACGTTACACGCGTTTGTGCCTACCCACGAAAAACTACCCTCTTTACGCGTTTTCATTATCGCGGATGGTGTACAGGCCACAATGGGAGTGACCCCCGGGTTAAATAAGCTGTATTTTTGCTGGAAAGGGTCCGAATAATTGGCAGTCGATGTGCGCCATCTTGGAAAAATTCAGGGTACCAAACTCCCCAGCAACTGTCAATCAAACTACCGTAAACTACGGGATAAGTCCGTTTCACTATTAAAGTAGTACGCACAACGTTGTCGTGCACATGTACACGTAAATTTTATGCTAAGCGACTAGTACGGTACCAAACTCCCTAGCAACCGGTACCAAACTCCCTAGCAACCGTCATTCAAACTGCCGATGTGTCAGTCAAACTGCCGTGAAGTGAGTTCAATTTTTATGGTTATGACAAGAGATGTGCCTTTGAGTAAACCCTCATACGGCAAATGTGAATTTTACTCTGGTGAACACGGTGAGCATCATGCGTTTTGAGCATGGTTAGTTCGATCAGAGAAGATGGTTCGATGTTCCCAAATAAATTATCGCTTCACGTTCGAGACGGTTGTTTCATGATTAGTACATGTAGCCCTGATGATTTAAACATTTATACATGGTCTCATTTTTGTTAATCATTTTTTATAGGGAGTCTATGAAAATGCCCGGTGAAAATGATGCTTAAAATAAATTTGCTTATAAAGTGCCACCGTTTCTATATTGTGCAGCAGGGTTGTTTGATTTAAATCACATTGATATAAATCACTGATTTAAATCACTTGATTTTTTTTTTAAATCACTGATATAATCAACTTTTTTCATTTTTTACCATTTATGATAAATGCAAGTTAATTTCGTTCTTAAATTGATTGTTTCACTTCATTCCTAATGTTTCTACAACTTTTGGATACAATTTAAAGTACCTCTATGATGTCACTTTATCTTTTAATAAAAATGCATTTTTAAGGTGCACAATTCACCAGGGTTTTCCACGATTTTACCCAATTTTCTCTTTGAAATTTTCACATGTACTAACATGTTTTTTTTTTTTTTGGTAAATACCTGGTAGGATTGTATAAAATTATGACTAGCATTCCACTGGTACTCTTTTGACTTAATCATGGGGTATAACAGTTCTTGGATTAAATCGATTAAAATAAAAAAAGATCCGATTTAAATAATAAATTTTAAAAAAAATAAATCAAAAAATCTCAACAAGCCTGTTGTGCAGTGTTGTTACCTATATCAGCTTGTATCCAAACTGTTCTATTCTGATGTTCTGTGCAATATGTTTTTTTTACTCTTATGATGATATGCTAAATAAACTCAAATAAACTCAAATCAAGGTGCAGAATTCAACAGGGTTTTTTCCACGATTTTACCCAATTTTTTCTTTGAAATTTTCACATGTACTAACATGTTTTGATTTTTTTGGTAAATACCTGGTAGGATTGTATATATGACTAGCATTCCACTGGTACTCTTTTGACTTAATCATGGGGCATAACAGTTCTTGGAATAACAAAAATAAAAAAATAAATTAAAATCTTAAAAAATCCGATTAAAATTTAAAAAATCGGATTTTTTTTATTAAAAAAAAAAAAAATCAAAAATCTCAACAACCCTGCTGTGTTGTTACCTATATCAGCTTGTATCCAAACTATTCCCGTCTGATCGCTAAGCGGCATCCAACAAAGATTATTATTCAGCCTTCCTTTTCTGGCTCCTAAGACATTGCTCCACTCTGATGAAGCTTGAATATTCCCATCTGTTATGTCACCACTTTCCATTCCCAGATAATCCATGCAAACTGAAATATATATAGAAATTGCAAAAATATAATAATACGCGTTTCGAGAAAATCGAATTTGAAAATTTAGCAACTTTAATTTGCTGCATACTCTTGATAAAAACATTATTAGTTAAAAGTAATACAAATTTACCATATTTTCAATATAATTCACTGATCACTATCTGAGCATAACTTATTCAATATTCAATATTAAATAAAACACGTCGTGCAAATACGTCATTATGTGAAACAGTTGCGCAAATACGTCACTATATAACTAAGGGCCATGTGGGTTCGCTTTGTAACGCAAGAAGTCAGGATCTTGTAATCACAAATCCCGACTTCTTGTGTTCCTGACTTAGCCAGTTTGAAATAAAGAGATAGTAAAGATATAAAAATAAAGAAATAGTTTTAAATAGTTGTCTTAAAAGACAACTCAGGATCTCAAGAACTCATGAAAGCTGTTCAATCTTCACGGCGTTAGTATTTTAATTGTAAGCCCTTCCACTTTAGTTATCTGGAGATCCTATTTTCATGATTTAAAGTCAGGAACTTCCTGACTTCTTATATCTTACGAAAAGTCAAAATGTTCAAATGATGCAAGTCCTCAGAGAAAATAGTACAAATATTTAATATCATGTTTTATTACAACGTTTCTAATTACAAACACAACTGCTAAATTAACAATGATTATTAAATGATGACGCTTGTAACACACACGCTAAAGTCAGGAACTCGTGAAGTCACGCCGCCGCGCTTGTGTTCACGAGTTCCCGGCTCAGGTCCCGGCTCAAGTCAGGGACTTGAAGTCGCAAGTCGGGAACTCCAGCTTGGCTTGAGTTCACGAGTTCCTGACTTTAAGTCATGAAAATAGGATCTCGAGATAACTAAAGTGGATAGGCTTACAATCAAAATACTAACGCCGTTACAAAGCGAACCCACGTGGCACTTAGTTACCATGGTTACTTCCGTACAAAACAGCAACTTTTCCGTGCAATGACAAAGTCGCGCAAATACGTCACGCAAATACGTCACTATGTGAAACGGTAAATTCTTCCAATTGCAGATACAACATACTGGGCTTCCGCAGTATTGATGATCGGCAAATGATACAGACATTTCAAGGTTTTGCAAATACGACAAAATTATATCAATTAATATCTTACTAATTAAGCCACTTGTGAGGTCTGGTTTCTGGTGAATATATATATATATATTAGAACATAACAAACCAATGTTCCCATTTTCTCAAAAATGTTTCAAATGTCGAATACGTCAGTATGTGATACGGCCGACGATATCATTAGATAATAAATTATATTAAATCAGCCAGTTTATTCTCATTAATTACATATACAAAGACACATAATGATACATGAATAAAATAAATATAGCAACAATAAAATACATAGAAAGTAATACAAACTGGGAGTGAAAAATCTAGGACACGGAGATACCCGACCAGCGAGTCTCCGGCAAGATAAAATATTAAAAAAAAAAAAAATTGGAACAATATAAACTAAAAGATGTGCACAGGACGATTTTCATAAGATTATTCCGAACGTTCTTAAAAGTTTGAGTTGTACCAGAGAGATGTATAAGTGACTTAAGAGTAGATGTATTTTCAGGAGATAGGTAACCTCTACTACCAATTTCAAAAGCATGAATATTGACTTTGAGCCCTTTTTCGGTAAGATCATTAACAAGACTTGCATATTTGTAGAGTTTCCTCTGATGGGCATCAACAATGTTTGTTTCGAAGGGTATGGTTAACTCAATAATACAAATCTTGCTTAGATGAAGCCAATGAATGACAAGATCAGGGCGCTGGGAGGTAGGAAGAACATCAGGTGGAACTGTTGTGACTGTTTCTCCTTTTTTACCTCCGAGATCAGCATAAACATGATAGTCATTAGTATTGTCAGAGTTCTAAAAAAGAGACACCAAATAGTTCAAAACCGAATCATGGCGCCATGTGTACCTTCCTTGATCAAGTTTTGTTTTGCAAAAGTTCAACACATGATGGAGAGTTTGGCTGTTTTGACACAAAGGGCATTTGACATTATTAGCTGATCTTAGGCGCCATCTCCCCAAATTGGTCAATGTAGGGAGGGAATCTGTGGCTGCGTTGAGCGCAAATTGTAAGACACCACGTGGAAGCGCATACATTATATGTTTCCAAGTAAAACAATTCTGTTCTAAGTGAATAAGCTGGATAAACCGGCCTTGAACCAGCAATTCTTTAACTTTAGCATTCCACAGGTTACGGATTTCATCAGTGACAAACTCTTTGATCTTACCAACAATACCTTTTTTTGTGGGCACTGGATTGTTACGGGTCGGATTATTTTCCAGAGCTTCATTGTACAAGTTCTGACTATAATGAATTATGGAAAATTTACGAGAAAATGATTCTTCTCTAGCCAGCTTTGATACCAACGCATCCTGAACTCTTGAGTCGAAGCTTCTTTTAAGATGCACAAACTTAGAAGCATGACATTCTTTATACAGCTGGGAAATGCTGCGAATTTCGAGCGAATCAGAAGAGTAAAGACCAGCCAAGGTACCCGGTCTAGGGATCTGCAGCCATTTTTGACAAATGAGTTGCAGAGGGCATTTAGTTTAGGAAGGTCAGACCCGTTGAGTTGATGGACCGTAAGGTGGTATCTAAGCGATGGTAGAAGGTACCTTATATAAATGGCAAATTTAAACTCTTTTTTGATCAATGTACTATCAATATTCTCCAGCCTTTGTTTGAGAATGTTGTGCGTTTCAGAGAACACTTCAGCTGGTTTCCCCAGCTTAGTTACAAGAGCACCAATATACTTATGGTTGGTATCATGAAGAGTTTCAATTTCCGCATCACCAACTTTGAACATGATTGGTTGAAAACTACCATTAACAATTGAAAGAGATTTACACTTAGATGGCTTAAGGGTTAGACCCAGTTTTGTTATAATATCATCGATGTTCCGAAGGATCCTCTGATGGGTATCTCTCCTTCGAGTGGCAAGATTGAAATCGTCAGCAAAAGGATTAACAATATGGCGAACATTTGAGGCCTTATTAAGTAAATAACCATGCCTCTCTTCCGATTTAATGTAGTCAATGATTGGGTTGAAGGCAAGGAGAAATATAAGAGGAGATAATGGATCTCCTTGAAATACACCCCGTTTGAATTGGAACAGAGGACTGTTAAATATACACAAAATATCAAATTTTAATAATTTGCCATAAAATTTGTATCGCATAGTGAATTTCAAAAAATATCCCTCATATTGAGATATTGAGATACTCATACTCATGTCTGATGTGCTCTCAGGTCCCCACAAAAGTGTACAAACGTTGTTATCCGATCCCTTAACAGTCCTCGAGGTAAACTTTAAAACTTTAAATACTGTGCAAAGGTGAGTGACCGAGCCCTTAAAAATCATAACAGAAAATTTCGATTAGAAGGCACCATTTCAAAAGGTAGGTTGACATGTGTATAGGTGACCATGAATTTGAAATAAATAGAACGGCGACTAACCTGTGCATGTGGTTCCATTCCAACTGTAACCGGCAATTATACATGAACATGTGAAGGAACCAACGGTATTGGTGCAAGTTGCATTAGCGTCACAGGTATCAGTACTCAAAGTACATTCATTAATATCTGTAAAGAATATGTATGAAACAAGTCATATGTATGCTATTATTTGCTATATAATAAGTTATAATGTATTCCAATTAATCCCTGTTGATTTAGCAGATTAAAAATTTTTGTTGGCTTTGTAATTGGTAATTTTTAGCTATATCGATCTTCACCTACTTTTCCCCCACGTCAAGTTGCCAAGTTGGTGTATCTTGCTCTTTTTCTTTTTTATATTATGTATAAGGTAAAACCCAGATTTGGAGTATGATCAAAATACAAGTTTACTTTATAATGCTGAAACATAATATAATTAAAACTCAATAAACTCTTGAATAAACTTCAATTGGCTTTCCTTGGCAACATAATGTATCATTTTGATTGATCAAATCAAAACTATTGGTATTTTAAACTTAAATCAACCATACTAGAAAATTTCGACAGGAATGCACCATTTCCAAAAAGGAGTTTGACTCGAATAAAGGTAACAATAACTTGAAATGAATATATGGTGATATGACACAAAATAGACTAACCTGCGCATGTTAGTCCATCCCCACTGTAACCATCATTACATGCACATGTGAAGGAACCAACGGTATTGGTGCAAGAAGCACTTGCGTCACAGTTATCAGTACTCAAAGTACATTCATCAACATCGCATGTTAGTCCATCTCCACTGTAACCATCATTACATGCACATGTGAATGAACCAATGGTATTGGTGCAAGTAGCATTTGCGTCACAGTTACCAGGACTTAAAGCACATTCATCAACATCTGTACACAAAATGTATGAAATAAGTCATAAATTAATAGATAAAACACAGATTCAAAGTGTAATTAAAAGAAAAGTAAACCTGATACTTGTACTCTGCAACATGATACAATTAAAACTCAATAACGCTTGAATATATTTAAACTGGCTTTCCTCGTCAACATAATTTATCAAGTTTGATCGAACACATCACAAATATTAGTACTAAAATGAATTTATTTTGAAAAGTTAGGGCAACCGTAGTGACATATTTCGATAGAAATGCATTATTTCTAAAAAGAGTTGTTAGACTCGTTTATAAGTGACAATTAGTTGAAATGAATAGATTGCTGATATGACACAAAATAGACTAACCTTCGCATGTTAGTCCATCTCCACTGTAACCATCATTACATGCACATGCGAAGGAGCCAATGGTATTGGTGCAAGTAGCATTTGCGTCACAGTCACCAGGACTTAAAGCACATTCATCAACATCTGGTACAAAAAATGTATGAAATAAATCATAAATTAATAGGTAAAGCACACAGATTTCAAAGTGTAATCAAAAGAAAAGTAAGCCTGATACTTGTACTCTGCAAAATGATGTAATTAAAACTCAATAACGTTTAAAGCAATTTACAATGGCTATGCTTGCCAACATAGTGTATTATGTTTGACTGAACACTTCACGAATATTGGTACAGAAATTAATTTGTTTTGAAAACTTAAAATTGAAAATTAACGTCAAGAATGCACCATTCCAAAAAGTAGTTTGACTCGCATAAAGGTGACAATAATTTGAAATGAATAGAATGGTGATATGACACAAAATAGACTAACCTTGGCATGTTAGTCCATCTCCACTGTAACCATTATTACATGCACATGTGAAGGAACCAATGGTATTGGTGCAAGTAGCATTTGGGTCACAGTTACCAGGACTTAAAGCACATTCATCAACATCTGTACAAAAAATTTATGAAATAAATCATAAATTAATAGATAAAACAAAGATTCCAAGGTGTAATCAAAAGAAAAGTAAACTTGATACTTGTACTATACAACATAATACAAGTAAAACTCAATAACGTTTGAAGAAATTTGTATGGCTTTGCTTGCCGACATAATGTATCATGTTTAACTGATCATTCCACAAATATTGGTACTGAAATGAATTTGTTTTGAAAACGTAAAGTAATCATAGTTGAACACTAACGTCAGGAATGCACCATTTCCAAAAAGTAGTTTGACTCGGTTAAAGTGACAATAATTTTAAATGAAATGGTGAAATGGTGATATGACACAAAATAGGCTAACCTGCGCATGTTAGTCCATCTCCACTGTAACCATCATTACATGCACATGTGAAGGAGCCAATGGTATTGGTGCAAGTAGCATTTGCGTCACAGTTATTACTCAAAGTACATTCATCAACATCTGTGCAAAAATGTATGAAATAAGTCATAAATTAGTTGATAAAACACAGATTTCAAGGTGTAACCTAAAGAAAGGTAAACATGACACTTGTACTCTGCAAAATGATGCAATTAAAACTCAATAACGTTTGAAGTAATTTAAAATGGCTTTGCTTGCCAACATAATGTATTATGTTTGGCTGATGACTTAACAAATATTGGTAATGAAATTAATTTGTTTTGAAAACTTAAAGAAATCACATAGTTGAATATTAACGACAGGAATGCAACATTTCCATTCCAAAAAGTAGTTTGACTGGCATCAAGTTGACAAAAATGTGAAATGAATAGAATGGTGATATGACACAAAATACACTAACCTTCGCATGTTAGTCCATCTCCAATATAACCGGCATTACATACACATGTGAAGGAACCATAGGTATTGGTGCAAGCAGCATTTGCGTTACAGTTGTCAGTACTCAAAGTACATTCATCAATATCTGTACAAAAAAATTATGCATAAGTCATAAATTAATAGGTAAAACGCAGTTTTCAAAATGTAATGAAAAGAAAAGTAAACCGGATACTTGTACTATGCAACATAATACAATATTAAAACACAATAACGTTTGAAGCAATTTGTATGGCTTTGCTTGCCGACATAATGTATCATGTTTAACTGATCACTTCACAAATATTGGTACTGAAATGGATTTGTTTTGAAAACGTAAAGTAATCATAGTTAAAAATCAGGAATGCACCATTTCCAAAAGGTAGTTTGACTGGCATCAAGGTGACAATTATTTGAAATGAATAGAATGATGATATGACACAAAATAGACTAACCTTCGCATGTTAGTTCATCTCCACTGTAACCATCATTACATGCACATGTGAAGGAACCATCGGTATTTATACAAGCAGCATTTGCGTCACAGTCACCAGGACTTAAAGCACATTCATCAACATCTGTACAAAAATGTATGAAATAAGTCATAAATTATTGGGTAAAACACACATTTCAAGGTGTAATCAAAAGAAAAGTAAACCTGATACTAGTGATGTATCGTTCGAGCCCAGACTCGACTTTTTGTTGGACTCGGACTTGGCTCGGACTCGGACATGAAAAGACTCGACTCGGCTCGGACTCGGACACAAAAGGACTCGGACTCGAAGCCGAGTCCGGTCCGAGTCCAGTCCAATTAAATCCATGTAAAATATGAAATGATAATTCTAAAAATGGTAAAATAGATCTCAAATGTGTTGACTTTACTTATATATTTGAACATTTTCCAAATTAATTGGGCTGTCAAATCTGTGATCTGTCATATATCCTACATATCCACCAAATTATTTAGATTTATCTGTCACTTAGCAGAATTATAATTATTATTGTTATCATTAATTTATTAATGAAATAATTGATAATTAATTAATTGCATGATTTAATTAAATATTTGGACTATAAAAAATATCTAAGAGTTCTTTCATGGAACTTTCCAATCCATTAAAACTTAAGAGAGAAACATGCACACTGAACCCTACATCTCAGCTCCCACTCAGTAAACTGGTAGGTACTTATCCATGACGGTTCTATGGCGTCTGTAGTTTGTGTGTGCTCACTACTCACAGCACATTTGTGTGGGACAATTTTGAAAAGATGTTTAGAATTTTAATTAAAAAGGTGAATTTCTGTTATTATTATTATGATGATGATAAAGATGATGACGAAGATGATGCAGAGATGCCAACATTAACATCCAGAAAATAGGGAGGATTCAAACAAAAAATAGGTTTACAAAATTACATGCAACTTCAAGCCTGGCACAAAATTTTCCAGAAATAGGGAGGTTGCCAAAGTTGGGTGTCAAAATGGGGAGCCTCCCTCTAAAATAGGGAGGGTTGGCATCTCTGATAATGATGATCATGTTATTTTTCTGTAATGTATTTGAATACATTGCAATTCATTTACACGTAAGCTTCACACAGCCTAGTGACACTTCTCTAGCCCTGACTTTACATGTAGTGTGCCACACACACACACAAATACCCACACATAACTACTGTCTGATACAGGTGGTCTGATACATGTAGTTTTTACCTTCAGCAGGAGTTACATGTTCCTGCTCATGGGTATGGGTCTTTGAAGTATTGTGTGTACCTGGGTTGAGTCTTTGAAATGTCAACTGTGTGGGATGGGTTTGGTAGGGTAGGTGTGTATAGGGAGAGCGGTGTGTGGTGTGGTATAGTGAGTGACCTTTGACCAATGACCTTCTTTTTCTGTAATTTTATCATCAAAATGCCATAAAATTATGCGGAAATTTTGAAATTGTCTTTTTTTTCAGCAAATTTATATTGTAAATTTTCAAATTAGAAACAAAATATAAAATTTTGCTCCATTTTTTGGAAATATTCACCCATTTTTTCAAAATGTTATACCAAATGACCCCTTCTTTCAAAATGTTATACCAGTTACCCCTTTTCATTTTGTTATACCCAATGACCCATTTGTATACAAAATCCTACTAAGCAATGCCAGTATGCAGATACATGTCACATTCAAGTTGAATGACCTCCCCCGGGCATGGAAACTGACCGAGTCCGGGGTCGAGCCGGACTCGAGTCCGGACTCGGGTCTTATTTTTGATGGACTCGGACTTGACTCGGACACGGCACCCCCGGACTTGGACTCGAGTCCGGACTCGGACACAAAAGGACTCGGACTTGGTCTCGGACTCAGATACAAATGGACTCGGCTCAGCTCGGACTCGGACAAGCTGGACTCTGCAACATGATGCAATTAAAACTCAATAACGTTTGAAACAATTTAAAATGGCTTTGCTTGCCAACATAATGTATTATGTTTGGCCGATGACTTTACAAATATTTGTAATGAAATTAATTTGTTTTGAAAACTTAAAGTAATCATATAGTTGAAAATTAACGACGGGAATGAACAATTTCCAAAAAGTAGTTTGACTCGCATCAAGGTGGCAATAATTTGAAATGAAGAGAATGGTGATATGACACAAAATAGACTAACCTGCGCATGTTAGTCCATCTCCACTGTAACCATCATTACATGCACATGTGAAGGAACCAACGGTATTGGTGCAAGTAGCATTTGCGTCACAGTTACCAGGACTTAAAGCACATTCATCAACATCTGTACAAAAAATGTATGAAATAAATCATGAATTAATAGATAAAACACAGATTCAAAGTGTAATCAAAAGAAAAGTAAACCTGATACTTGTACTCTGCAACATAATGCAATGAAACTCAATAACGCTTGAATATATTTAAACTGGCTTTCCTTGTCAACATAATCAAGTTTGATCGAACACATCACAAATATTAGTACTAAAATGAATTTATTTTGAAAAGTTAGGGCAACCGTAGTGGCATATTTCGATAGAAATGCATTATTTCTAAAAAGAGTTGTTAGACTCGTTTATAAGTGACAATTAGTTGAAATGAATAGATTGCTGATATGACACAAAATAGTCTAACCTTCGCATGTTAGTCCATCTACACTGTAACCATCATTACATGCACATGTGAAGGAGCCAATGGTATTGGTGCAAGTAGCATTTGCGTCACAGTCACCAGGACTTAAAGCACATTCATCAACATCTGTACACATAATAATTATATGAAATAAGTAATAAATTAATAGGTAAAATACGCAGATTTGAAAGCGTAATCAAAGGAAAAGTAAACATAATGCTTGTACTCTGCAACATGATGCAATTAAAACTCAATGTTTGAAGCAATTTAAATTAGCTTTGCTTGCCAACATAATGTATTATGTTTGACTGATGACTTCAAAAATATTTGTACTGAAATGAATTTGTTTTGAAAACTTAAAGTAATTATAGTTAAAAATTAACGTTAAGAATGCACCATTCCCAAAAAGTAGTTTGACTGGCATAAAGGTGGCAATAATTTGAGATGAATAGAATGGTGATATGACACAAAATAGACTAACCTTCGCATGTTAGTCCATCTCCACTGTAACCATCATTACATGCACATGTGAAGGAGCCAATGGTATTGGTGCAAGTAGCATTTGCGTCACAGTTACCAGGACTTAAAGCACATTCGTCAACATCTGTACACATGACGTATGAAATAAGTCATAAATTAATAGATAAAACACAGATTCAAAGTGTAATTAAAAGAAAAGTAAACCTGATACTTGTACTCTGCAACATGATACAATTAAAACTCAACAACGCTTTAAGGGGTGGGTATGAACGTTCGGACAGTATTTATTGTGGGACATTAGAGCACATCAGATATATCGAGTTGCATTCTGAATACGAAGAATGTCCTTCTGATATCAAATAATTTTAATTTTTTGAAATTCGAATTGTAATACACATTTTATGGCAAATGATTAAAAATTGTTACTTTTGATATTTAACAGTACTCGAAGTAAACTTTACAAATCTGATGATTTATACTTAAATGTATGTAGGTGGGATGAAAAGCCGACGATCAATTGAAAATTTTGACCTTTTGTATTGAAGATATCTTCAATATGAAAGGTCGAAATTTTCAATTGATTGTCGGCTTTTCCTCCCAGCTACAAAATTTACTTCGAGGACTGTTATATATCAGAAATGTCAAAAATATCAAATTTTAATAATTTGTCATAAAATTTGTATTAAATCGTGAATTTCAAAAAATTAAAAATTTTTGAAATCAGAAAGACATTCCTCGTATTCATAATGCAATTCGATATGTCTGATGTGCTCTCATGTCCTACAAAAAATACTGTCAAAACGCTCATTCCAGATCCTTAATACATTTAATTAAGGTTGGCTTTCCTTGTCAACATAATGTATCAAGTTTGATTGATCATTTCACAAGTATGGTACTGAAATGAATTAATTTTCAAGTTAGGGCAACCATAGTGAAATACGAGGGTTGGTCAATAATATCCCGCAACCATTATTTATCTCCGCTCATGCATGACTAAGATGACTGTTACTTACGATCAATAAAGTTTGTACCTTTGTCTTTCAAGACGCACAACAATTAGTATCAGAGTACCTTTAATTACGTAATCTCATTTGCATAAAGTCATTGCTATATGTACACTGACAATTGTCAACATTGGCGGGAAATTTGAATTGAAGTTGAGGAACGTGTAATAAAAAGAAGCAGAAGGACCAAAGCAGTTTACAAGCCTTATTTTTGGTATGAGGTAATCTAAGTATATTCAATTAATAATTGTGAAAGAAGATGAGGAAAGGGGCCGTCTTTGAACTTCACCAAAAATAGGCCTATAACAACAAGCAAAAATGGTGTGAAAATCGCGAGAAAGAGCCCACACGGTAGAAGAAAGAATCCAAATTATCTCCAAAATAAAACAAAACTAAATATGATTATTGGTATTGTGTGAGAGATCATAGTCAGGTCAATTGAATTTGTTGCAACAAAAATAGAAATATGCGCATGCGTTGATGGTATGCATGATTGAAAGCACCAAAAATGTATGAAAAAAGTAAAATTTCACCAAAAAAAGCGCTAAAAATATGACTAGCTGTGTGAGTAAATTGCTATACCAAGTCTTATGCTAAAATTAAACATACCTTTCGAAATTCAAATTTCTTATTCAATCCAGAGCCTCTCTATGGTGTGCTACTTTAATAACAAAAACAAGATCTTTTGAAAACAAGGGTTCATTAAGAAAGAAATGTTTGTGATTTCACCACTGGGACCTCCCTTTTTAATAATCAGTAGATCAGGTACCATTTGTTAAATTTTGTCATCGATTAATATTTCTATCTCTTATTATGTAAAGAACAATGGGTGATAACGCCTACTCAAAATTGGAGATATTCAACACGATTTCTTTTCTTTAATAAAAATGGTATATGTCTAAAAAGAGTACAGCATCATGCCTATGTTATCGGTCTATAAAGTTGCAAAACCGTGCCTGATTCCATACTTCTCGAGATATTTGGAATTATGTAACAATACCTCAATTTGGCGCGAGATTTTCTTGACTACTTTTCACCATAAATCAGGCAGTGTCCATGCGCTATTGTGTTTATGCTAATGTCATTACGTAATCAAGCATTCAGCATCGCTAATACATATTCGTTTTGAAAGACAAAAGTACAAACTTATATTTAGCGTAAGTAACAGTCATCCAAGTCATGCATGAGCGGAGATACACCATAGTTGCGGGAACTTATTGACCAGCCCTCGTATTTCAATAGAAATGTACGATTTCTATAAAGTAGTTTGACACTCGTATAGGTGACTATTATTAGAAATAAATAGAATGCTGATGTGGTACAAAATAGACTAACCTGCGCATGTTACTCCATCTCCAATGTAACCGGCATTACATGCACATGTGAAGGAACCAACGGTGTTGGTGCAAGCAGCATTTACGTCACAGTTATCAGTACTCAAAGTACATTCAGCAATATCTGTACAAGAATGTATGAAATAAGTCACAATATTAGGTAAACATAGATTTTTAGAGGTATGATCAAAAGAAAAGTAAAAATGTTCCTTGCAATCTGAAACATCTTAAATCTCAATAATACTTGAATTGCTTAAATTTACTTTCCTTGCCAACATAATGTATCATTTTTGATTGATCACATCACAAAATATTGGTACTGAATCGAACTTGTTTGAATACTTAAAGCAATCGTAGTTAAAATTTCGATAGGAAGTCGCCATTTCCAAAAAGTTTTTTGACTCGCAATTGACAATTATTGAAATTAACAGAATGATGATATGGTATAAAATAGACTAACCTGCGCATCTTACTCCATCTCCACTATAACCATCATTACATGCACATGTGAAGGAACCAACGGTATTGGTGCAAGCAGCATTGGCGTCACAGTTAGCAGTATTCAGAGTACATTCATCAATATCACCTGTACAAGAATGTATGAAATAAGTGGCAATACTTACTACAAAATATACACCCCCTGTGTGGGAGACTAAGGTCATGTCTTCCATAAGGATCGTATGGATTTCAACTGGAATTCGCCTATTGCACGGTTCCGCCATATGCGAGGAGAGCCTCAAACTGGCAATAGACATGAAAGAAAGTATTACGTAACTTAACGCAATGTTATATGACTGGTTCAATTCCCATTCATACATCCTGCCAGATCGAGGCTCTCCTCGCATACGGCGGAACCGTGCAATGGGGGAATAGCCCATTACCGTTTTTAGGTTAGGTGACAAACATATGATGATGATGATGATGATGATGATGATGATGATGATGATGATGATGATGATGATGATGATATTATGATAAATTTAAAAATCATTTTATTTGCTAGAGCATATACAAGTAAAATAGAATAAATGTGTAAATATTCTATTATCAAACTTTTTATAGTCTTCTCTTCATCTATTATTTCTGTTGTCTTATTGGGCTTTATTTTTAAGTATACAAAGCTTCTTACTGCAATATGTAGTGCGGTTGAAGAGGTCATCAAGTATATCATTTTTCCAGTTTTGATGCATGGTGAGTTGATGTGGGTCATCCACAAACCACAGATCACCATCTTTATCCCTTCTTGGACAAGGTTTAACTACAGGTGCTACCACACGTTTACAAAGACATATTTCTGCAAAAGGTAGAGACCATCTCAAGATACCGCCTCTTGAAGGATCAGGTCTTTTTTCCAGAACGCAAAGGTGACTCTGCACCACGGTCAGATGAGCTGTAAATGAAGGAAATATTAAATCGAACCCAAAAACTGCTTATCATCATATCAAATACATCACCTAATAATATGAAACATCGGCAAATGTTAAACACTTAAATTTGTAGGGAACATATGCAAATCGAAGGAAACTTGGTATGTTAAAAAAAGGAAGTGCATGAAAAGGAACTTGAATTCTAATCGCATATGCGAGCCTAAAATGGTCTAAAAGTTTATTGCGAGCATGAAAATTTTCATTATGAGTGTTTTCAGGACCCTATTTTTTATTACACCTTGAAATCTGTGTTTTAATTCTTTTGGTTCTTTCTCCAGTACTTCTTGTACAGCTGATTTTGAGCCGGCAGCTTTAGACTTGTGTTCCGCAAGTCTCTTTTCCAACTTCCTGCCCGACTCTCCGATGTATGTGGGGTGACAATCTGAACATGCAATTTTGTAGACTATTCCCGACTGTTTCAACTCATCTACTATAACATTTTGATCTCTACATTTTTCTGAGAATGATTAAATGAACATATTGTGCAAACTCACTTGTGACGATGATGGCCAAAATGAAATAAATATCCAATTCCATTTTAATAATATTGTACAGTTTATCCACTTACACAGCTTTTGATACAAATCTTAAGTATCTTTAACTCTCTATAAAGTTCGATTGATCAAACTACGATTGCATAAAATGGCGGCGCTATGGGGGCAAGGGGGCATTTGCCTATCCCCCAAATATTTTTCCTGGCCCCTAAGTCCCCTGCCACTTTTGAGGCAAAGGCAAAACTTCCCCAAATTACGTAAATTTTAACTTTTTGTGCAAAATTTGTCCCCCTGAAATTCACTTTACCCCCATGCACCCGAAAAAATCCTGGTACCGCCACTGACTGCATATAATGCGGATTGTTTCTATAAGTTATTCCGTTTCAGAGGAGACACCAGTAATATTGTATGGCCTTGGTATCAAGTGGTATCTTCATCTGTAATTAAGGTGCCTAAATGTAGCAAACATGACGACAAATAGAAGCATTGCTATGTGGCACGTTTCTGTTTGATAACGCAGGGCTGCTTTTTTTAAAAACAGATATCGGGAAAATCTGCTTTTAAGAAGAAAATGTGGCATTATTAAAGGCCCGGTCACACTGTGACGAATAGGGGTGAACGGCAAGCGACGTTAAGCTGCGAATTGCAATTTTGAATTTACCGCCACTCATCGTGGGTTGCCGTTAGTTGTCGCTGACGAATCCGTCAGCGACCGCAGACGGCCGAAATTATTCGTCGGGAAATTTTCAACATGTTGAAAATTTTGTGACGACAAAAAGGTAGTTGTGATTCCGTTCAAATTTCGTTGGAGACCGCAACCCTCATTTCTTTGACGTTTCCATACCGTGCGAAGCCGTCTCTAGTCGTTTTGAGGTCGTCACAATTTCGTTGGTAGTCGTTGTCAACGACCATTGACGAATAAACAACGGCAAGCGACGTCACATCTCGCACCCTGACGACACGTTGCGGCAAGCAACGAAATTGTAACGATCTTAGTGCGACAGTGACTTTTTGTCCGGAGAGTGACGGATATTGTTTGCGAGTATCGTTTGCGAGTACCTGCGGCATTGAAACGGTGCACAGTGGGCCAGAATCACCTCAAAGTGTGCCAAAATTATAAACGGACAATCAAACGCATAAAAACACGGTAAAATGACTACATTAGGGGTTTTTGAGGCTGTAGAATTCAATGGAGGCATTTTCAAAAATGTATGACGTCATCAAAATGCTGAACGGTAATTGGTCGATCATTTTTACAACAGTATTTCAAATGACATATGTAAAAATTTTAATTGAAAAAGCAAAATAGGGGTTCCAAGGGGTGCGAAATTCAGTGATGACATTTTGAAAAGCGTATGACGTCATTAATATGCTGATATGTGATTGGTCAATTATTCCTCCCACAGTTATTCAAATGCCTGTATAATAATTATAATTATTATAAACACTTTCAAATCGGGGGTTTTAAGGACTGTGGAATCCAATAGAGCCATTTTCCAAGGCATAAAATGACGTCATTAAAATACCGAACCGTGATTGGCTAATTACTCTTACAACAGTAATTCAAATGTCCGATTGGAAAAGTATTAGCAAATAGCATATTCAAGGTTATATGGACTGCAAAATTCACTGACGGCATTTTCTAATACGTATGACATCAATATTAATGCGGACATTTTAATTGTCTAATATAAGCAAGCAAACAAACAACCAACCAGACAAGATGTTGGGGGTGTTTTCTCTTCCAAAATTTGTACGTGATTCTTCCTGTCGGACTCCAAAACGTCGCCATTATCTTAAACGTAATTTTGGCCTTAATTTTCAACCCATCACTATATACCAATTTCCTTGAAAAAGCAACCAATTTTGCCCAAATTGGGTACTTTTACCAACATGTTTCTAAAAATACACAATGTAGGCCTAGTGGGCGCTTTCGTCTGTGGTGAAAACCCACCCATCGCTTTACAAAAATGGGCGAAAAGCACCCCAAAAGGCAAGTCATATACGTATACCATGGTAATGAGAGACCCCACCCCGGATGTTAAAACTTATTAATTTAATTCACGAATTTAATATTTAATTAACGAATCTAATATAATATATAATTCGCAGAATATTAAATTCGTAGATTTAATATTTAATTTATTTAATATTAAATTCACAGATATAACATTGAATTCGCAGATTTGAAATCTAATTCGCGAAATTTATATTAAATTCACGGATTTTATATTTAATTCGCAGATTTGATATTTAATTTACAAATGTTATATTTAATTCTTGAATTTAATATTAAATTCGCAGATTTGATATTAAATCTGCGAATTATATATTTCATCTGCAAATTTAATATTTGCGAATTTAATATTCAATTTGCGAATTAAATATTCAATTTGCGAATTTAATATTAAATCTGCGAATTAAATATTAAATCTGCGAATTAAATATTAAATTCAAGAATTAAATATGAAAATTTCGAATTAAATATAACATTTGCAAAATAAATTTTAAATCTGCCAATTTAATATTAAATCTGTGAATTAATTAATTATAAATTTAAAATTCGCAGATTTGATATTTAATTCGCAGATTTAATATTAAATCGGTGAATTCAATGTTAAATTTACGAATTAAATATTAAATTCTAGGCCTACTAGTGTATTTAAAAGTTTGTTAAACTTTATCCATCTCTATACGGAGGTTGTACGGAGTTTTGTCTCCCACCAAGCTATTAATAGAACACTGTGCATCTCCAGATGTTTGTACACGCTGCAGCGCGGTACATCTCTTTTCACCTGAATTTACGATTTTGTGGCCACTTTTAGCTACTTTTACTGGCACAGGGCCTCATAAAACTGACTCCACTGCAGAAGACTGCAAAAAGCTGCAACTGAATTTGGTACCACCACAAAGATGAAACTTTTCTGAATGTGCCTGTATAAGTTTTAAGGCGGGAATCGACGGGAATCTAATCTTTCGAGATCAAATTTGTTAAAATGTAATATTTCCTTAGTTTCGAGGACGTTTAAGCCAAAATATTTAATTCCGTGAAGGTTTTCACATTCTTCATATCCTATTGTTATATTCTACAAATAGTTTCTCAAATAGCTGTGAAAGCACAAATGAATCAGAAATGTCAAAACAAAATTATAGAATTTTACCCCCAAATCATGATTTTTCTAATAAGAAGCAGATTGTGGCGATTTCGCGTGTTTATTATAAAAAATACAACGTTAAAGACCAAACCAGGGGCGAAATATTTTCAGAAAATATTCTTAGGTTCATTATCTTTCCAAATCACATAAAAAAAATTCGAACATTGAAAGTCACTGAAGTAGGGTTTTGGCACACTTTGACTTTGACCTGGCCCACTGTGCGGTGGTCTGCGATGGGTTACGATTTTTAAACGATGGTCAACGATTTTAAACTTTATATAGATTTATTTATTTAGATATATGCATTTGTAGGATTGTAGAAATTAATCAAGTCTTTTTTATGGTCGTTGACAACGACTACCAACGAAATTGTGACGACCTCAAAACGACTAGAGACGGTTTCGCACGGTATGGAAACGTCAAAGAAATGAGGGTTGCGGTCTCCAACGAAATTTGAACGGAATCACAACTACTTTTTTGTCGTCACAAAATTTTCAACATGTTGAAAATTTCCCGACGAATAATTTCGGCCGTCTGCGGTCGCTAACGGATTCGTCAGCGACAACGGCAACTCACGATGAGTGACTGTAAATTCTAATCAAGTCTTTTTGTGCGATGTTTGACGTTTTATTGACGTCAGTTCGATTTCAATAGACTACCCGGCACGATGCAATTTTAAAGTTCATATAAAAGAAAATAATATCAATAATAATCAAAATATTAATATTTCTGATTATTATTGATATTGTTATTGATATTGATGTTAATATTTGTGATTATTATTGATACTGATATTAACATTTTTATTATTATTGATATTGATGATAATATTTTTGATAATTATTGATATATTGATATTGATATAATAGTTTGGATTATTATTAATATTGATTTTAATATTTTGATTCCTATTGATATTGATATTAATTTTTTTGATTATTTTTGATATGTGTAGTATTTGTTATTATTATTGATATTGATATTAATATCTTTGATTATAATAATTGATATTTATGTTAATATTTTATTATTGATATAGATATTAATAGTTTGGATTATTATTGATATAAATTTTTACTATTTTTGATTATTATTGATATGTGTAATATTTTTGATTATTATTGATATTGATGTTAATAATCCTGATTATTATTGATATAGATATTAATAGTTTGGATTATTATTGATATCGATTTTACCATTTTTGATTATTGTTGATATTGATGTTAATATTTGTGATTATTATTGATATTGATATTTTTGAGTGGATGATCAGAACGTTGTGAAGAGTGGGAACGCCAAAGGAGACTATACGACCCACACACACACAGGCTTTGATGTCGGCTGCTGAGTCACGTCATCATCACCGCAATCCACCGTCAGCTGCCGTTCCTTGCCGCAACCAAATCCGCTGCCAGCCGTCTGACCTCGTTGCTTGTTGTCGGGCTCCGTCGAGACTTCGTCACTCACCGCCCAGACAACGTCCGGTTTTGGTCGCTAGTCTCCGTTTCCTGCCGCAGCCTTTCGTCCCTTGCCGTCGTGTTGTCGCTGAAGGTCGTTCCTACTCGTCAGCGAATCTTGTTTTTCCTCTTTTTGTCGTCGCTTTGCCGTCAACATTTTGTGATTTTCACGTTCGTCACCTTTCGTTGCTTATCGTCCGTCATAGTGTGACCGGGCCTTAAGGAATGTGTAATGGGCAGGAATCTGATTTGGATTTAGAGGGAGTGTGCCTGTAACAGATACAGCCACCCGAAAAGGACCAGCTCTGATCGCGCGCCAAATAAGTTTGCAGTTCAGAAATTGCATTTTGTTTCTCAGCCTTGAAAAAAAATAGGCAGAGCTGGGAATCATACCCGGGACCTCCCTGACTATTAGCTGTGAGAAGGTTGATAGTAACCCTTGATATTGCTGAATAGAATAAATCAATACTGATAGGCATATTTATATAATGTACGATGCTATTCAAAATTAATAGACGTTCCATAGGGGCCTATAAACTAGGAATATAATGTGAAATGACTATCAATCTATCAATCAATTTGTCAAGTTTTCAAGTTATCAACAATCAATAAGAAACCGATGAATCATGGCATATTACTAATTACTAACTAATATACCAAATAAATAAATAAACAAGTCAGTAAATAGATAAATACTCATAGGCCTAAATAAATAATGCAGAATGCAGTTAGTATTTTAGTTACAAAATTCCAAACATTTTATCATAATTGTCTGCTATACACGCAAAGGACCTGTGCTTTTAATATCCGCGCCACGGGTCCGCGCCTAATCAATAATGAGTCTTTTACCATGCTCACCCCATAATTAAACTACTGTACCCATCCCTGTAGGATGATCTACTGACCAGGTGCTAAACAACTCAATAAAGTGGATGCTATAACGTACCCAATCAAGCGTACATATCAAGGTCGTAGCAAGGCATTATACAAAGAATGGTCAACGTTTCCAAAGAAGTAAACCACTACTCAACTCCTTACCGTTTTGCTTGAGGTTAGTGCTGCTATGGACAATGCTGGGCAAGTCGATATGATTTATCTTGATATTTCAAAAGCTTTCGACAGTGTCTCCCACAAACTTCTTTTGCACAAAATACAATCCTTTGGTATTCATTCCAACCTCCTGAACTGGTTTAGTGCTTACCTTACTGGACGGGAGCAGAGAGTGGTTGTTGATGGGGTAAACTCTGGCTCTCTGTCATTTCAAATGTCCCCTAAGGTTCGATCTTGGGACCCTTGCTTTTTGTTCTTTTTATTAATGACATGCTCAGCGTTGCCAAACATGCAAATGTTGCTCCGCAAATAGATTCATCAGGATTGTCCATTAAAATTATATTAAAATGTTCTCAAACAAATCCAAATAAAGGTGATGCTATTTACCTCAATGACGTTTGGTGCTGTAACACAGCACTTTCTCAAATTGAATGACCAGCTTTGACCTTTGACGTCGGCTGCTTCCTGTTGGTAGCTGACGTAGGTGGTGCTGTCAATACCTGATCATAGATGTAGATCACCACCCCGGGGGGGTCACTCCCATTGTGGCCTGTACACCATCCGCGATAATCAACTTTTGAAAAGCACCCTAAACAAGGATTTAACCCTTGGCTAAAACGACACCCTAAACAGGGATTTCATTCCTAACATCAAATTTCATACCCTAAATTTCATTTCCGCGTATTTAGAAATTGCAATTTTGCTACCCTTTTTCCAATTTTTCATGTTTTTGACACCCTAAACGCGATACGCGCGTATCGTGCCTACCCACGAAAAACGACCCTTTTTACGCGTTTTCATTATCGCGGATGGTGTACAGGCCACAATGGGAGTGACCCCCCCGGGTCACCACCCCTTACAACACAAACTTAGTGTTATCCGAACTCTCATGGACAGAAAAGATAAAAGTAGTAACCGAGGAAAAAGACAGAGAGCTTGAGGAGTCAAAAATAAAGGAAGCCCTTACGCGTTGCGGCTACCCGGAGTGGGCCTTTAAAAAGGTTCAGGAGCCCAGTAAGCCAAAAGTCATTGACCAATCTCAAACCACCAAAAGTCGTGGCTTTGTGTGCCTCCCTTATAAGCAGGGCTTGTCGGAAAAGACTAGAAGAATTTTCAAAAAACACGGCTACCAAGCGAACTTTAAACCACACAAAACGCTTAGAAATCACCTGGTGCATCCCAAAGATAAACGGGATACCAAAACAACAGCAGATTGCATGTACGAAATTCCCTGCCTAGGTTGCCCCAAATCCTATATCGGAGAGACTTCCAGACTTTTCGGTACAAGGATGAAAGAACATAAAACTGAATCGGACCTGGCATCAGAAAAACCATATACCAGGGCCCAAAGGAAAACATCTGTCGCCAGCGCCCCTAAGAAATCCGCTCTCACGGACCATGTCGCCGAGGACAATCATGTGATAGGCTGGGAAGAAGCCAAAATAAGAGACATTGAAACTAACAGGAAAAGGAGACACATCAAAGAATCAATATGGATAAGGAAGAGGGGGCAGGCTAATACTCTCAACAGGGATAGTGGGAACTACTTCCTTCCGCACATCTATGATCAGTTATTGACAGCACCACCTACGTCAGCTACCAACAGGAAGCAGCCGACGTCAAAGGTCAAAGCTGGTCATTCAATTTGAGAAAGTGCTGTGTTACAGCACGAAACGTCATTGAGGTAAATAACATCACCTTTATTTGGATTTGTTTGAGAACATTTTATAATAATATAATGCAAATGTTGCTCTTTTTGCGGATGATTCCAAGTGTTACAAAAACATCAGCAATACTTCTGATTGTAGGCTCCTGCAAGCAGACTTGGATGCCTTGTATAATTGGAGTTTAATGTGGGACCTCAACTTCCATCCCCCAAAGGTTATTACCATGTCCAGGCGCATAAATCAAGTTCAGTTTGCTTATAAGATGAATGGTATTACCCTTGAGAAAATTGATACCATTAAAGATCATCTAGGTGCTAATGTCTCAGACTGGAGTAATCATGTAAAAACAAGTGGTTAAAAAGATCAACCGAAAGATGGGGATGATTATGCGTACAGTTGGTTTTAATGCACCAGTTAAAGTGACTAAGACTCTTTATACTGCCCTTGTCAGGAGTGACCTTGAGTATGGTAGCTGTCTTTGGAGTGGGACTTCAAAACAAAATGCCCAGCTTATTGAAGGTGTCCAAAGACGGGCTACCAAATTCATTATGCACTATCCTGACATGGACTATAAAGAGCGGTTAACCAGTCTTGATCTTCTTCCACTATCATCCAGAAGGGAACTCAGTGATCTTGGCTTTTTTCATAGATGCAAGTTGGGGCAATATGATTTAGATGTGGATAAATTTGTAAAAACCAACAGAACCATCCCACCACTAGGCTCTCTGCAGATCCTCTTACGTTATCTTTTCAGAGGTGTAAGACTGAATCACGCAAACAATCTTACTTCAACCGCATTGTTCCCTTGTGGAACCAGCTGCCTCTGGAAACCAGATTATCCAATTCCATTTCTTCTTTCAAATATCAAGCTCTGGATTTTTTGAAGTCTCAATTTTATTCCAAATTTGTACCATCTGATACCTGCACTAACAGGAAAAGGAGACACATCAAAGAATCAATATGGATAAGGAAGAGGGGGCAGGCTAATACTCTCAACAGGGATTGTGGGAACTACTTCCTTCCGCACATCTATGATCAGTTATTGACAGCACCACCTAAGTCAGCTACCAACAGGAAGCAGCCGACGTTAAAGGTCAAAGCTGGTCATTCAATTTGAGAAAGTGCTGTGTTACAGCACGAAACGTCATTGAGGTAAATAACATCACCTTAATTTGGATTTGTTTGAGAACATTTTAATATAATGCAAATGTTGCTCTTTTTGCGGATGATTCCAAGTGTTACAAAAACATCAGCAATACTTCTAATTGTAAGTTACTGCAAGCAGACTTGGATGCCTTGTATAATTGGAGTTTAATGTGGGACCTCAACTTCCATCCCCCAAAGGTTATTACCATGTCCAGGCGCATAAATCAAGTTCAGTTTGCTTATAAGATGAATGGTATTACCCTTGAGAAAATTGATACCATTAAAGATCATCTTGGTGCTAATGTCTCAGACTGGAGTAATCATGTAAAAACAAGTGGTTAAAAAGATCAACCGAAAGATGGGGATGATTATGCGTACAGTTGGTTTTAATGCACCAGTTAAAGTGACTAAGACTCTTTATACTGCCCTTGTCAGGAGTGACCTTGAGTATGGTAGCTGTCTTTGGAGTGGGACTTCAAAACAAAATGCCCAGCTTATTGAAGGTGTCCAAAGACGGGCTACCAAATTCATAGCTATTCATTATGCACTATCCTGACATGGACTATAAAGAGCTTTTAACCAGTCTTGATCTTCTTCCACTATCATCCAGAAGGAACTCAGTGATCTTGGCTTTTTCATAGATGCAAGTTGGGGCAATATGATTTAGATGTGGATAAATTTGTAAAAACCAACAGAACCATCCCACCACTAGGCTCTCTGCAGATCCTCTTACGTTATCTTTTCAGAGGTGTAAGACTGAATCACGCAAACAATCTTACTTCAATCGCATTGTTCCCTTGTGGAACCAGCTGCCTCTGGAAACCAGATTATCCAATTCCATTTCTTCTTTCAAATATCAAGCTCTGGATTTTTTGAAGTCTCAATTTTATTCCAAATTTATACCATCTGATACCTGCACCTGGTTTTCTACTTGCCGCTGCCCAAATTGTAGGCCCATTTAAGGTCTTGCCCCTGACATTCCATTCTTGCTTCCAAATTATTTAGGTCTTTCCTAGGTGGGATGGTTCTAGAGGTGAATTTACACCTGTTTATCTCAGCCTATTCGCTGGTCTTTAAACATGTTTTTTTATGAAAAAAACTTCTAATTTATATTTTTCAATATTTTGATGTGCAATAGTTTTTTATGTACCAGTGATGAAGTCAAATGAATAAATAAATAAATAAATAAATAAATAAGTAAATAAATAAATAAATAAATAAATAAATAAATAAATAATTAAATAAATAAATATAGATATTCATGATAATTTCATGATAAGCTTAAACGCATCGAAAACGCCCAACTACAGTCACACAATATCTAATATTAGTAAGTAAATCACCAACGCGAATGGTAACGTATGTATGTGGAAAAGAACTGCAATTACAATAACAAACTATGTGCCCAAAGAGTTGTCTTTGGTATGCCGCTTTTTTGAAATATGCACCAAAAATATCAGATTTTGGAAAAATGCCCCAAAATTTAAAACAAACACGATCCTTCCAAAATAAATATACAGGGTGTCTCAATAAAAATAGGCCCTATGGAAAGTGGTGCATAACTTAAAATATCGACAGTAAAATAAAAAAACAAAAAATTCAAAAACAATGAAGTGTCTGCTTAACAGTGGTGCAAAAATGATCCAAATCCGTTCATGCGTCACTGAGATAATTAAGTTTGTACAAATAGACACATTTTTTTTACCATTCCAATGGGGTAATACACGTTAACAATAATTGTAGTTTATTATAGAAGAAATAAAAGGAAACGCCAAGTGTTGCTGAGTAGGAGTTTAAAATCAATCAATCAATATCCCAAAGAATGTTTTTCACATGTTTCTCTTTGGGTTAAGGGCTCGGATAGCAACGTTTGCACATTATTTACTACATAACTCGAGAACCACATGACCTACAGAAGTATATCTGTAATATCAATGCAATATTTGCCAAAATCGATATCTTCAATATAAAAGGTAAAATTTTTCAATTGATGGTCGGTTTTTCATCTCAGCTACATACCCTAAGTAGACCTACATATTAATAGATTGATGAAGTTTACTTCGAGGATGGCTAAACATCAAAAATACAAAAAATATCAAATTTTAATAATTTGCCATAAAATGTGTTATATCGCGAATTTCAAAAAAGTAAAAAATATTTGATATCAGAAGGACATTCCTCGTATTAGATATGTCTGGTGTGCTCTCAGGTCCCAAAAATACTGTGCAAACGTTGCTATCCGAGCCCTTAACCCAAAGAGAAACATGTGAAAAACATTCTTTGGGAGATTGATTGGTTGATTTTAAACTCCTACTCAGCAACACTTGGCGTTTTCTTTTATAATAAACTACAATTATTGTTAACGTGTATTACCCCATTGGAATGGTAATTTGTACAAACTTAATTATCTCAGTGACGCATGAACGGATTTGGATCATTTTTGCACCACTGTTAAGCAGACACTTCATGGTTTTTGAATCTTTAAGAATTTTTTTTATTTTACTGTCGATATTTTAAGTTATGCACCACTTTCTATAGGGCCTATTTTTATTGAGACACCCTGTATATTCTCACTCGGCGGCCCAGTCACTACCTGCCGCTGTGATTTGGGGGTAACTCGTTGCTTCCCCTCTCCAGATACCTGTACTTCAAGTTCGCCCATACCCCCATGCCTTAAGACAACCGAGTTTCATAAAATGTGACATTGAGAAAAAAAAACCCTACTGGATACGGGGCGACATGAAGTGGCTTCAACCGCTACCCAAGCAGCTTACTCATCTAGAAATATACCTACGTCTGCAAAAATACGGCTCCCGATATTACCCTTTATTTTAAGCATGATGTTGCAGTACTTGTATTGATAAGCTAGATATGCGTTACCTTCACTTAATGACGAGCAATTTTCACAATTTGGGCGGTTACCATGGTTTTAAGACACAGAACGATGCGATTTACTAAAAACTGTAGGACATAAAGAATCAGTTAATTAATTAATGGCAATTCATACTTCATTTCACCCATTAGGAACATTGCTGTGATGCTTTCACTTATATGATTGTCTTGAAATTGGTTCTTTTAGTTTACCCGCTGCGCTAAAGGCTGTAAAATAGAATCTCGGAGAGTAAAAAGCAAGGGACAAAATAGCAGAGATTGAACCAGGCTAGCTCTACTTTTGTGAAAATGTAGAGCCCAGTTTGACGTGTATTTTGTGTGACCCGGTGGCTACAAGAGTTAAGACGTACTACAACATGTATTCTGGCCTAAAAATTAAAAATTAAGGTACCAGTTGTGTTTACCCCTGTATATCCAAAATAAAGACAAATATGTCAAAATTAAAATAAACAGCCAATACCTGTACTCATTAGCTCTTGTTTAAGACCTTATTTGTTGAAATTGGTTGAGAATTAAAGAAACGGTGATCTAAAACCTATTGAAGAAACGAAATCAAAAGTTGCACTTTTGTGTTCTAATCAATGAAAGCACGACGTTTAGTTTTCACGTGCTAATCAATGGAAGCACGGCGCTAGTTCTCTTGGTAGCGAACGCGTTGTGTACAAATCAATATGGCATGCAATGGAGCAAACTGCAACTTTTAAATTGGAATCTTCCTTGGGTTTTTGGATCGTCGTGTCTTTATTTTTTGAACAATTGCAACAAATGAGGTCTTAAATTCGAGCTAAAAGATTCAGCTGTTGGCTTTTGGTTCCAATTATGACACATTTGTCTTTGTTTAGGATATACAGGGGGTGAACATAACTGGTACCTTAATTCTTTGGCTTACTGTATAATAGAGTCAGCATTTTGTGGGGTCAACCTTTTAGCTCTTCAAAGGTAATATAATTATATAGTTCCATAATTTTCCCAAAATCTCAAAGGCATATCATGCGGGACTATTATATATGTACAAAACAAAAAGTCACAAAACGTAAAAATTCTTTCCTTTGTGGCTTTTTACCTTTGTTTGAAATTAGTCACATTTACAAATGTTTCTTTTTAAGATGTATACAAAGTCATATAAACCCATCCGAAAAAGAATGTATTTAGTTTAATTTTGTTCCAAAAATAAAAAGATAGGGTCTTAAATCAAAACCTACCAAAAGTATGTTACAAATAAATTTATGCCGCACACTCGGCAGTTTGATACCTCATTTGTCCAAATTTACGCAGAATTGATGACACAGTGACCTTTTAAATGCAATCACCTCAATTTTTAAAAGTTGCAGTAATCCCTATTAATGTGGTTTTCCTGCTTCTCAAGATTCTTCATAAAGCTACACAATAACAGAGACGGTCCACATGTAATATTGTTTGACTACACTTCATGTATTTTATTCAATACAGATACTCTTTTACTCTTTCCACAATGTTTTACCCTTCACTCTTCACAGTCAATTATCTGTTATGTTCTCCTGCTGCATATCAATGACTGCCAGACATCTGCGGCGCATGCTCTCAGCGAGACGTCTGATGCAACTGGCCTTGATTTATCGCTGCCCATATTGAGTAGCAGGACCAAATCAATAGGAATTTACTGCAACTTGAGGTGATTACATTTAAAAGGTCATTGTGTCATCAATTCTGCATAGATTTAATAGACAAATCAGGTTTGGGGTTTCAAACTGTGAGGAATACATTTGTCTGTAACATACTTTTGGTAGGTCTTGATTTAAAACCTCATCTTTGACCTACGGACCAGAATCAAACTGGGTACTTTCTTTTTGGGATGCGTTTATAATACTTGTTTGGTTTAGCTGGCAGCTTTTTCTTAAAAGCATTTCGTATAGTGAATTGATCAATGTTCAGGCCTTGAAATAAGAAAAAAAAATCCTCCGGACCCTTGCCTTTGAAATTTCAAGGGTCCTCACCAATTTCCAAGGGTCCGACACCCGGACCCTTGTATTTGTTTTGTTTCATCATTTCAATTTTAGGATTTAGAACTAAAATGAAAATTTACTCAGGGAGCTGGACATGAACCAGACTTTCCAGTGGAATAACAAAATTAGGATTTTCTTCCCTTTGCTTGGTTCAATTTTTACGGGTCACGTGGACCCGTACCGTAGGAAATTCACGGGTCCGCTCTTACTTTCACGGGTATTTGACGCAAGGACGCGACTTATTTCGAGCGCTGTCAATGCTCGTACGAGTTTTTCCATATAGACGAAAAGACTCACATTGTTAAAATCCTCATCGCCATTAGACTTCTCCGTAGTCCACTTGCCCATTATGCATACTCTTAAAACTCTGATTTAATTAATTTGTGCACAATTGATAGATTTTCACATCTGATATTTTCAGTCACCGTACTCTCTCTGTTTGTTGGCTTCCCAAGTGGACTACTTACTTTCGATTGCGGTTAACAAGTTTAACACGGTTGTCTATGGATGAGAATCAGATTGTCGGATTTCTGGCCTACTAAAATTGGCCATGATGTAATGGATGGGGAAGCTGCACTGAAAAAAGTGATTTTCTAAAGTATTTGACCTGTGCACTTGTATTTGACTGTGTATTTGACCTGTGCACCGTTTTCCCTATTAAGACAGTCCGGTTACATGTCACCGACAAACCGTGGATGACTGATAGAGTGAAATCCCTCATTGCACAAAGACAGAAAGCTTTTGCTGCTGGAGACAATACTGCTAGGGTTAAACTCAGAAATAAGGTCATTCGTGAAATAAAAAAGGCTAAAAACAACTACAATGCAAAGAAAGTCAAGAAACTCAAAATGTCTGACCCGAGAGGGTGGCACAGGGAGGTTAGAAACCTGGCTAATATGAAGAAAGCTGATCCAACCATTCATGTTTCTGGTGTTGATACAACAAACCTTGCTGGTGTGGCAAATGCTATCAACACACACCTTGCTAGTTTTCCTAATTCTCAGGAACCTCTTGACATGAGCGCGCTCCCTTCATATCTTCCAAGCCCTGAGCCACCTCCCCGGGTACAGACATGGGAGATATATGATGATTTGAGCAAACTCTCGGCATCAAAAGCAGGGGGCCAGATAATATTCCTCCGAAGCTATTAAAAGAGTTTGCTTATGAGTTAAGTAGGCCTGTGACGAATATTATCAATGCCTCACTGAGTCAGAGTAAGGTTCCTACCCAATGGAAAGAGGCCAATATCATCCCCATCCCAAAACAAACTCCTCCCTCCATCGACAAATTGCGCCCAGTGTCTCTGACGTCATGTTTGGCCAAAGTCGCAGAGGGCAGGGTTTGTAAGTGGATTACAGATCAAATTCAACCTAACATTGACAGTAGGCAGTATGGTAATCAAAAAGGTGTCTCAACCACCCACTGTTTAGTTGATGCCTACCATCATATGATATCTGGTGCTGAAAAACAGGGGAATATCAGTACCCTAGTGCTTACTGATTTCTCCAAGGCCTTTGATCTGATAAATCATAAGATTGTTGTTATCAAATTACTGAAATTAGGTGCTCCTCCCATTTTGGTTCAATGGGTGGTTGATTTTCTTACAAATAGAAAACAAAGAGTCAAGTACAAAGATACATATTCAGACTGGGTCTTGCTTAATGGTGGTGTCCTCAAGGCACCGTCATTGGCCCTCTCTCCTTCCTCGGCATGATCAATGACGCCTTGATGTTCCAAACCACAAAGTGTGGAAGTATGTGGATGATCTTACTATTGGTGAGAACAGGGCCTATGGTGAAGCCAGCACCGTGCAAGACAGTCTGGATTCTCTGAGTACTTGGGCTGATGAAAACAAATTGAGGCTGAACCCAGCTAAGTGTCAGGCTTTACAAGTGTATTTTGGCAGGAGGGAAGTTCCTGAGGTTGACCTGCATATTTCAAATCACCAACTTGCAGTTGTTGATAAAGTCAAATTACTTGGTGCCATGATCCAAAATGACTTAAAATGGGATAGCCAAGTCGATAGCATGTGCACTAAAGCAAACCGCAAAATGTTTATGATGCGCAAATTAAAAGAAGCAGGGTTCAGCCCCAGTGAGCTACTCACAGTATATAAGGGATACATGAGACCAGTATTGGAATATGCTGCCCCTCTTTGGCATGCTGGCCTTACTCAAAGTCAAGTGAACCAGGTGGAGAACATCCAGAAACGTGTTTGTAAGCACATCCAAGGCAGGGAGTACATATCTTACTCCAAATCTCTAGCAGATCTTGAGCTGGATCCACTCCGCAACCGGAGGGAAAAAATATGCAGAGATTTTGCCACAAAGACAACTACCTCTGAGAGGTTCTCCACCTGGTTCCCGCCGGCTGAGTATAGGTCTGTCATGACCCTTAGAAACATGAGAAAATACAAGAACTTCAAGTGCAAAACAAAAAGATTCCAGGATAGCCCCATGCCATACATGGCTGACCTTTTAAACAAATAATTTGGTGTTTTTGAGTGCAATTGTATTATTGTATTTTTCAACTCATTTTGCTGCCAGGTTTTTGAATATTATCTTGTCTTTGAATATTATCTTGTGTTAATTTGGTTGACCCCCCCCCCCTGTTATCAGGTATTCAAACTTTTTAGCAGCTGGTCTGCTCAGTGCAATTTTGTCTGTGATAGCTATTTCATTTTCATTTTTATCTATTTTTTTTTTTTTTTTATTTAAATCCAATTTATTTTCTTGCAAGCAGCTGGTCTGCTCATTATGTATCCCCTTCCAAATTTTTCCCCTTTAAAACAGCTGGTCTGTTCTGTGTAATCCCCATGGTCTCAATTTTTTGTTTGGTATTATTAATTACATGTATTTCTAATGTGCAATATTTGATGTTTTTTTTAATATATATTTAAATGTTTCTCGTGTGCAATTATTCTAAATGTAATTTGATGTTTTTACAATTTCTAAATGTGTCTTTAAAATGTTATTTGATGTTTTTATACTATTTAAATCAAATTGTAAAATCCATGTAATTCAGCCACAACTATACTATACTATAAATTGGTGGGATTGTGTATGTTGATCAAACTTAGCGATTCCAACCAAAAAAATGATCGTCGTTATAACGGTTGCCATGGTAACGGCGGCCATGTTGGATTTTCACATGATGTTGTTGCGCGACATTTTTCTCAGTCGTTCTTCGGTATTTTTTTCTGAAATTTGTTCTATTTGACAAATGTAGGTCTAATTAAAAAATTTACAGAGGGAATTTTCAAAAGAACGTTGTACGGTTACGCTACGGTGCATTAAATTTGGTAAATTTGCGCATTTTGGGGGAAAATTTACGAAAACGAGTCGTTTCCATAGTTACCAGATGTTTTTCAAAATTTCCCTCTGTAAATATTTAGATACAGGTATGTCCAACATACTTGCCAAAAATAAGCTCAAACAGATATACCATTACCAAGAAAAGTGACGCGCAAGGTAAAAAATGACGCGAAACGACATCTGGCAGAAAATGGCATTTTAAGTCTAGAAACACTTAATATGTTAATTAGGCAGCAATTATGCATATCAAATATTATAAAATCATGTTTCTGTCAACAATAACATTTATGCTAATTATTAGCACTCTTTATAGGCAATAAACATATTACATTATTCAGAAATTAATTTTTAGCTGGAAATTCCTTAAATATCGCCCCTTGAAAACAATACAATACATAAGAAATACATTACGTGTATTAGTATAGGACAAAATTCAATTCGCGACTTTTTCGCGTCACTTTGTTCCCTTTGATTACTTGCAACTTCTGAACCAAATGTCCGATTTGAATCAAATAAAAAGCAAATAAAGGCCCAAAGTCTATAGATTTTTAATTTAGAAAAAACATCAAAGGACAAAAATACCCTTATTTTACAAAAATCCTGGTGCAGCTTCCCGTTAAATGGATCTGGCTTGTGATTTAAATCCTCCGGGCATGTGGTTTTACCATACACAACTATGCGGCGCTTTGTGGACTAGGTGCATGAGCGCGTCTTGTACGTACAGCTAGGCTTTTGTGCTTGCGGTTAAATTGGATTGATAAACAAGTATGATTGACATTGTGTGTTAAGTCCCCGACCAAAGTCCTGTAAAAATGCAATGTACATAGTCGATTTTTAACTCGGGCTTTCGTGATTATTAAACTGGTAGATTCTAAAAGCAGAACTGTTCAGTATTGAAGTGCCATTATAATATGTTGCATTCAATAAGCCTACGTATACTTAACTGTTACTGTCACTATATAATAAACTCTTTTATAACCATTTACTACTGTTTTGATGTAATAAAATAATATCAATATAATTTCGAGTTCAACTGAATGCGTTCATAATGATTAAATTCAGTGACATATTTTTATTTATCAAAAATCGACTATGGCATAGTCTACATCACCAAGTTTAATCCCCGCCTCATGTAGGGCCTAGATTTGTAGGTTGACGGACCGTCGACAGCGTTGAATAAAAAGAAAATAATAAAATTAAAATGTCAATGGGACTTGGACACAATAACCAGTGGTCAACAGGTGTAAGATCAAAGGTCACCTGCTGGTTACTTGAGGTCATTTTGCAATATGTAAAAAGCAATTGTTACAACCATGAAAAGCCAGAGAACCGCCCTTCTGACAGAGACACATATTATGCACCGTGTCATTGTATTACTTAGTTGTCTCTTTTCGCCGTAAGATTTTTTACTAAATCCTAAATTAATTATTGTGATTTTTGTTAGAGTCAGGTGTTTTTGAACTAAATTATAATATCGCGCTGATTTTCACCTTTTTTTCAAATAAATTTAATGAGTTTCGGGGAAATCGCGTTGATACATAGCCATGTAGATCAATACGCAACTAAATTCACTTTCATGAACCTAAATCATTATGTACAGCTTTTCTGACAAAAGCATCTTATTATCCAGTGTTATACGTTTCCAAGTAATGACTTAAATAATAAAACAATTCTAGATAGTAAGAATCCCTAATTGTTACCCCCACCATAAAGAGAGAAGGGATAAAGAGAGACTTGGAATCAGTGCGGTGACGCAGAATGCCTTTAAAGGGATTTCCTTTCGTGCGTTTTAAACCTAATACCAGAGGAGATGAGGAAGACTCTGCTAATACAAATGCTACGAAGCGCTTTATAATTGTGTTGGGAACTTGTTGCTCTATTTCGTCTTGAGTGACAAACCTGGCATAGTCATTTTTGCCGCTAGTATTTGCAATGAGCTAAAATTAATTTAACAAAATATCTCAGCGAACCCAAACATTTTTTTGAAACCGTGAAACGTGTTATAAATATGTTATGGTTTTGGTCGAAATGTTTTAATAACATTTAAATATGTTATAAAAAGGTTTTTATGACGTTTTAAATATTAAAAAAAACCAAGTTGAAAAGCGAGAGAAACAAACGAAGACGACGTTAAAAAATCAATCAGAATTTCAGGACTCTACATGTACATTATTACGGATGTCTAACAAAGTTAACAACAAATAGCGTTACTTATTTTTTAGGAGGGGAAGCATAATTGTGTTAAATACGCTGCGCTAGTCAAAATATTTGAATGTTTTGGGCTGGTGAGGGGAGGGTGACTTTTAGAGGGGTGTCAAATTTGACAAAAATAGTCAAATACAGTCAATAATTTTCAAAAACGGTATTAATGCTAAAAATCTTTAAAAAGGATGCATCATTGGGCCATACGGGCCCGGGCCCCCATAAATTACCCTGTGCATGTTCCTTTTAAACCCGAAAACACCATATTTTGGACCAAAATATGGTACAATTACAAAATTTTGCGCGCTTCGAGCACTGGCCCTATCTTAAGCAAAATTCACCTTTATTTTGGGCTAAAATTGTCTGAAATGTTTTTGCGCACAAATGTCCTAGAAAATCGGTACAAAATATGCTCGTCTACCTCTAAATTATAATGCTTCTCCCTCTACTGTCAATCTTATATAGTAGACTCATTTTGTAAACCCAAACTTAGCCACTTGAGTTGCCTTGGGAATCTGTTTCTTTCTTTTGTCTTGACTTGTTTGTTTTGCTAGTCACAAGTCTTTTGCCTCAAATTTTGCCTCTAAGATTTGCAACAAGTTCCAACACATTTAACAAAATATTCCAGCAACCAAAAACATGTTTTTGAAACCTTTATATATAAGTGTTATAAACATGTTATGGTAAAATGTTTTCAAAATATTGTCAAAATGTTATTGTGAAATGCTTTGGGACAAATAAATATGTTTGTAAAATATTTTGTCAACACTAAAATAACATCACGTTCGATTATTTTGTAGTCCGGTTTTGTTTCAAATGTTATGAAAGCGTTTTATGCCTTTCCCAACATTTAAACGTTTTCTGTAAAACATTTCGTATTTCGTGAATGCTATTAATTTAAAACAGCATTTTGTATTTGCTTGGATGCTATTAAACAGCATTTTGTATTTGCTTGGATGCTACTAAACAGCATTTTGTATTTGCTTGGATGCTATTAAACAGCATTTTGTATTTGCTTGGATGCTACTAAACAGCATTTTGTATTTGTTTGGATGCTATTAAACAGCATTTTGTATTTGCTTGGATGCTATTAAACAGCATTTTGTGATCCGTTATCAGCTAAAACATTTTGATTTCTACATTTGTCTGAGATTGAAAAAGTGAGCAAAATATGTTCACTTACCTGCAGCGATGATGGCCAAAATGAAATAAACGTCCAATTCCATTCCAATCATTTCGCGTTTATCCATTTGTAGAAAAATGTGCAGATTTTGATATCAATCTTTAACATCGAATAACTTTCTAGAAAGGTGGATTGATCAAACTACGGCTGCATATAAATCGGAATATTCCTAGGTCATTCGGACACGGAGACATGAGTATTATGATCAAGTGCAAAGGGTATATTCATCTGTATCCAGCCCAGGCGTCTAAAATGCAATAACGACAACTTGAACCATTGCTACGTGGCACGTTTCTGTTTGATAACGCAGTGTATTCGTTTTATTTTATTTATTAATAGTAAATTATTTATTGCCCCCGGAAAGAACATAAATCGATTTAGATTTGGCAGTATCGGCTATAATGGAACGATAATGACTATAATTATAGCTCGATTTCGTGGAAATTGCCTCCTAAAGTGATTGCAAATTGCCACCTAAAGTGTTTGCTCTTACCACAATGTCATTTATTATAATTAAATGGCATATACCAATATTTCATCGAGACAATATTGATAAGTAAACAAGTCGGTACGTGATAAATTCGATTAGGCCTCTTTCCTGCATATGACACCCCTAATCATAGGAAACAAGTCGGTACGTGATAATTTTGATAAGGCCTCTTTCCTGCATATGACATCCCTAATATTGATTAAGAAACAAGTCGGTACGTGATGATTTCGATTAGGCCTCTTTCCTGCATATGACATCCCTAATATTGATTAGGAAACAAGTCTGTATGTGATGATTTCGATTAGGCCTCTTTCCTGCATATGACACCCCTAATCATAGGAAACAAGTCGGTACGTGATAATTTTGATAAGGCCTCTTTCCTGCATATGACATCCCTAATATTGATTAAGAAACAAGTCTGTATGTTATGATTTCGATTTGGCCTCTTTCCTGCATATGACACCCCTAATATTGATTAGGAAACAAGTCGGTACGTGAAGATTTCGATTAGGCCTCTTTCCTGCATATGACACCCTAATATTGATTAGGAAACAAGTCTGTATGTGATGATTTCGATTAGGCCTCTTTCCTGCATATGACACCCCTAATATTGATTAGGAAACAAGTCGGTACGTGAAGATTTCGATTAGGCCTCTTTCCTGCATATGACATCCCTAATATTGATTAGGAAACAAGTCGGTACGTGAAGATTTCGATTAGGCCTCTTTCCTGCATATGACACCCTAATATTGATTAGGAAACAAGTCGGTACGTGATGATTTCGATTAGGCCTCTTTCCTGCATATGACACCCTAATATTGATTAGGAAACAAGTCTGTATGTGATGATTTCGATTAGGCCTCTTTCCTGCATATGACACCCCTAATCATAGGAAACAAGTCGGTACGTGATAATTTTGATAAGGCCTCTTTCCTGCATATGACATCCCTAATATTGATTAAGAAACAAGTCTGTATGTTATGATTTCGATTTGGCCTCTTTCCTGCATATGACATCCCTAATATTGATTAGGAAACAAGTCGGTACGTGATGATTTCGATTAGGCCTCTTTCCTGCATATGACACCCTAATATTGATTAGGAAACAAGTCGGTACGTGAAGATTTCGATTAGGCCTCTTTCCTGCATATGACATCCCTAATATTGATTAGGAAACAAGTCGGTACGTAAAGATTTCGATTAGGCCTCTTTCCTGCATATGACATCCCTAATATTGATTAGGAAACAAGTCTGTATGTTATGATTTCGATTTGGCCTCTTTCCTGCATATGACATCCCTAATATTGATTAGGAAACAAGTCGGTACGTGAAGATTTCGATTAGGCCTCTTTCCTGCATATGACATCCCTAATATTGATTAGGAAACAAGTCGGTACGTAAAGATTTCGATTAGGCCTCTTTCCTGCATATGACATCCCTAATATTGATTAGGAAACAAGTCGGTACGTGATGATTTCGATTAGGCCTCTTTCCTGCATATGACATCCCTAATATTGATTAGGAAACAAGTCGGTACGTGAAGATTTCGATTAGGCCTCTTTCCTGCATATGACACCCTAATATTGATTAGGAAACAAGTCGGTACGTGATGATTTCGATTAGGCCTCTTTCCTGCATATGACATCCCTAATATTGATTAGGAAACAAGTCGGTACGTAAAGATTTCGATTAGGCCTCTTTCCTGCATATGACATCCCTAATATTGATTAGGAAACAAGTCGGTACGTGATGATTTCGATTAGGCCTCTTTCCTGCATATGACATCCCTAATATTGATTAGGAAACAAGTCGGTACGTGAAGATTTCGATTAGGCCTCTTTCCTGCATATGACACCCTAATATTGATAGGAAACAAGTCGGTACGTGATGATTTCGATTAGGCCTCTTTCCTGCATATGACATCCCTAATATTGATTAGGAAACAAGTCGGTACGTAAAGATTTCGATTAGGCCTCTTTCCTGCATATGACATCCCTAATATTGATTAGGAAACAAGTCGGTACGTGAAGATTTCGATTAGGCCTCTTTCCTGCATATGACACCCTAATATTGATTAGGAAACAAGTCGGTACGTGAAGATTTCGATTAGGCCTCTTTCCTGCATATGACACCCTATTATTGATTAGGAAACAAGTCGGTACGTGATGATTTCGATTAGGCCTCTTTCCTGCATATGACACCCCTAATATTGATTAGGAAACAAGTCGGTACGTGAAGATTTCGATTAGGCCTCTTTCCTGCATATGACATCCCTAATATTGATTAGGAAACAAGTCGGTACGTGAAGATTTCGATTAGGCCTCTTTCCTGCATATGACACCCTAATATTGATTAGGAAACAAGTCGGTACGTGAAGATTTCGATTAGGCCTCTTTCCTGCATATGACACCCTAATATTGATTAGGAAACAAGTCGGTACGTGATGATTTCGATTAGGCCTCTTTCCTGCATATGACATCCCTAATATTGATTAGGAAACAAGTCTGTATGTGAAGATTTCGATTAGGCCTCTTTCCTGCATATGACATCCCTAATATTGATTAAGAAACAAGTCTGCATGTTATGATTTCGATTAGGCCTCTTTCCTGCATATGACATCCCTAATATTGATTAGGAAACAAGTCGGTACGTGAAGATTTCGATTAGGCCTCTTTCCTGCATATGACACCCTAATATTGATTAGGAAACAAGTCGGTACGTGAAGATTTCGATTAGGCCTCTTTCCTGCATATGACACCCTAATATTGATTAGGAAACAAGTCGGTACGTGAAGATTTCGATTAGGCCTCTTTCCTGCATATGACGTCCCTAATATTGATTAGGAAACAAGTCGGTACGTAAAGATTTCGATTAGGCCTCTTTCCTGCATATGACATCCCTAATATTGATTAGGAAACAAGTCTGTATGTGATGATTTCGATTTGGCCTCTTTCCTGCATATGACATCCCTAATATTGATTAGGAAACAAGTCGGTACGTGATGATTTCGATTAGGCCTCTTTCCTGCATATGACACCCTAATATTGATTAGGAAACAAGTCTGTATGTGAAGATTTCGATTAGGCCTCTTTCCTGCATATGACATCCCTAATATTGATTAGGAAACAAGTCGGTACGTGATGATTTCGATTAGGCCTCTTTCCTGCATATGACATCCCTAATATTGATTAGGAAACAAGTCGGTACGTGAAGATTTCGATTAGGCCTCTTTCCTGCATATGACGTCCCTAATATTGATTAGGAAACAAGTCGGTACGTAAAGATTTCGATTAGGCCTCTTTCCTGCATATGACATCCCTAATATTGATTAGGAAACAAGTCTGTATGTGATGATTTCGATTTGGCCTCTTTCCTGCATATGACACCCCTAATATTGATTAGGAAACAAGTCGGTACGTGATGATTTCGATTAGGCCTCTTTCCTGCATATGACACCCTAATATTGATTAGGAAACAAGTCTGTATGTGAAGATTTCGATTAGGCCTCTTTCCTGCATATGACACCCTAATATTGATTAGGAAACAAGTCGGTACGTGATGATTTCGATTAGGCCTCTTTCCTGCATATGACACCCTAATATTGATTAGGAAACAAGTCTGTATGTTATGATTTCGATTTGGCCTCTTTCCTGCATATGACATCCCTAATATTGATTAGGAAACAAGTCGGTACGTGAAGATTTCGATTAGGCCTCTTTCCTGCATATGACATCCCTAATATTGATTAGGAAACAAGTCGGTACGTAAAGATTTCGATTAGGCCTCTTTCCTGCATATGACATCCCTAATATTGATTAGGAAACAAGTCGGTACGTAAAGATTTCGATTAGGCCTCTTTCCTGCATATGACATCCCTAATATTGATTAGGAAACAAGTCGGTACGTGATGATTTCGATTAGGCCTCTTTCCTGCATATGACACCCTAATATTGATTAGGAAACAAGTCGGTACGTGATGATTTCGATTAGGCCTCTTTCCTGCATATGACATCCCTAATATTGATTAGGAAACAAGTCGGTACGTAAAGATTTCGATTAGGCCTCTTTCCTGCATATGACATCCCTAATATTGATTAGGAAACAAGTCGGTACGTGATGATTTCGATTAGGCCTCTTTCCTGCATATGACATCCCTAATATTGATTAGGAAACAAGTCGGTACGTGAAGATTTCGATTAGGCCTCTTTCCTGCATATGACACCCTAATATTGATTAGGAAACAAGTCGGTACGTGATGATTTCGATTAGGCCTCTTTCCTGCATATGACATCCCTAATATTGATTAGGAAACAAGTCGGTACGTAAAGATTTCGATTAGGCCTCTGTCCTGCATATGACATCCCTAATATTGATTAGGAAACAAGTCGGTACGTGAAGATTTCGATTAGGCCTCTTTCCTGCATATGACACCCTAATATTGATTAGGAAACAAGTCGGTACGTGAAGATTTCGATTAGGCCTCTTTCCTGCATATGACACCCTATTATTGATTAGGAAACAAGTCGGTACGTGATGATTTCGATTAGGCCTCTTTCCTGCATATGACATCCCTAATATTGATTAGGAAACAAGTCGGTACGTGAAGATTTCGATTAGGCCTCTTTCCTGCATATGACATCCCTAATATTGATTAGGAAACAAGTCTGTATGTGAAGATTTCGATTAGGCCTCTTTCCTGCATATGACATCCCTAATATTGATTAGGAAACAAGTCGGTACGTGAAGATTTCGATTAGGCCTCTTTCCTGCATATGACACCCTAATATTGATTAGGAAACAAGTCGGTACGTGATGATTTCGATTAGGCCTCTTTCCTGCATATGACATCCCTAATATTGATTAGGAAACAAGTCTGTATGTGAAGATTTCGATTAGGCCTCTTTCCTGCATATGACATCCCTAATATTGATTAAGAAACAAGTCTGCATGTTATGATTTCGATTAGGCCTCTTTCCTGCATATGACATCCCTAATATTGATTAGGAAACAAGTCGGTACGTGAAGATTTCGATTAGGCCTCTTTCCTGCATATGACACCCTAATATTGATTAGGAAACAAGTCGGTACGTGAAGATTTCGATTAGGCCTCTTTCCTGCATATGACACCCTAATATTGATTAGGAAACAAGTCGGTACGTGAAGATTTCGATTAGGCCTCTTTCCTGCATATGACGTCCCTAATATTGATTAGGAAACAAGTCGGTACGTAAAGATTTCGATTAGGCCTCTTTCCTGCATATGACATCCCTAATATTGATTAGGAAACAAGTCTGTATGTGATGATTTCGATTTGGCCTCTTTCCTGCATATGACATCCCTAATATTGATTAGGAAACAAGTCGGTACGTGATGATTTCGATTAGGCCTCTTTCCTGCATATGACACCCTAATATTGATTAGGAAACAAGTCTGTATGTGAAGATTTCGATTAGGCCTCTTTCCTGCATATGACATCCCTAATATTGATTAGGAAACAAGTCGGTACGTGATGATTTCGATTAGGCCTCTTTCCTGCATATGACATCCCTAATATTGATTAGGAAACAAGTCGGTACGTGAAGATTTCGATTAGGCCTCTTTCCTGCATATGACGTCCCTAATATTGATTAGGAAACAAGTCTATTTATTTATTTTATTTATGCTTTCATTATACAGGGTAGCCCCTTCAGTAACAAAGCACTGCTATTCTAGGGGGCCCTGTTACAAAGTATAAGAATACAATTGAAAAATATTACAGTATCATACAATGGAAAAATAACATACAAATATAATAAACAAGTATAAATATGAAACAATCATGTAATGATCAATCGCCCTTAATGGAGTGTTTGAATTGACCAAGAGACATTGAATCAAAGTTTGAGCGTGTATGAACATCAACAGAGTTATTCCAGAGATTAGCTGCTCTAACATGAAAAGTTCTGAGACCAGAGTTGCTCTTAAAATGTGGAACAACAAGTGAATTTGAGGAATTTCCTCTTGTACTATAATCATGAGTAGAATTAGTAAAACTGAATCTGGAGCTAAGATAATCAGGAGCTTTACCAGTGAGACATTTGAATAACATAATAAGAATATGGCTGTTCCAACTTTGGTCTAATTTAACCCACTTAAGATCATTCATCAATGTGTTAATTGGAGTTCTTATGTCAGCTGAAAGAATAATTCTTGCGAGATTGTTCATAAGAACTTGCAACCTGCTGGAAAGAGATAGTGAGCAATTAGACCAAACATGGCTACAGTAACGAAAGTGAGGCATAACAAGAGCTTCAGCAAGTTTTTTCAGAATGTGGTTTGGAAGATAATATTTAACACGACGAACTACACCACATCTTTTGGAAACATTTGAAGCAATTGAATCAACATGATGAGACCAAGTCATGTTACTGTCAAAAATAATACCAAGATATTTAAAATGATCAACTTTCTCGATGTTTTCGCCATCATATACCAAGGAAATATTTTGAATTTATCAAGATTATGCAGTGTACCAAAGAGCATCAACTTAGTTTTGCTCAGATTAAGAGTGAGTTTGTTTTCACTAAACCAATTTGCAATACTGCGGATGTTATGATCGAGATTAATTTGAAGACATGTAGGATCAGACGAATTTACAAGTAAAGAGGTGTCATCAGCATACATAACTGTTTTACAAGTAACACTATCAGGAAGATCATTTACAAATAAAATGAATAATAAAGGACCTAATATAGACCCTTGAGGAATTCCAATATTAATAGGCCTTAAATCTGATAAGGAGCAACCAATTTTTACAGACTGCATTCTGTCAATGAGATAAGATTTGAACCAGTTGAGTTCAATGCCACTGATACCATATTTCTTGAGCTTATTGAGAAGAATGTTATGATTTACAGTGTCAAAAGCTTTCTTGAGGTCAAGAAAGATGGCACCAGTGACTTTTCCCTCATCCATATTCTTAAGAATGTAATCTTGAACATCAATTACAGTGGTTGCAGTTGAGTATTGAGAACGAAAACCAGATTGTGAATGGCTCAGATAATTATTTACAGACAAGTAAGAGTACAGTTGATCATGAACTGCACGCTCAATTATTTTGGAAACAACACTTAGAACAGAAATGGGACGATAATTCTCTACATTACATTTGCTTCCCGATTTAAAAATAGGAATAACTTTGGCATTTTTCCATTCTGATGGAAAAACAGAAGTTGCCAAAGAAAGATTACATATATACGCAAGTGAATTACAAATGATAGGGGCAGCAGTTTTAAGCAATTTAACATCTAAATCATCAAGACCTGGTGATTTGTTATTAGATAATTTTAAAAGTTGATCAAAGACATTCTCAGCAGAAATTAAATTAAAATTAAAGTTAGAATGACCCCTAACACTTGCAGTAGAATGCAACATATTTTCAAAACTACATGTAGCACTATTGGAATCATACAAATGATCACCTATGTTAAGTTGATTTGAATCAATTTTACGAGCAAGATCGGCACCAATTGTGGTAAAGTAATTATTGAATACATTAGCCTTATCAATGTCATCAGTAGTGAGTTTGTCATCTACCTTAATATTACTTATAGTACTCTTATTTTTACTGGGGATTACCTTTTTTATGGTTTTCCACAAATTCTTAGAATTGGTTAAGTTCTTTTCAATTTCATCATTATAGTATTTCCTCTTTAAGTTTATCCTTAAATTATTAACCTTATTTCGAAGAGCCTTAGCTGTATCCCAGTCAAGTGGGTCATTAGTTTTACAAGCTTTATTATAATAGTACTCTCTATCTTTAGATAGTTTAAGGAAATCACTTGTAACCCATTCAGGGAGATGGCCTTTAATCCTCTTTTCTTTAATGGGAGCATGTTTATTACACACATCGTTGAACATGTTTGACCAAACTGACCACGCTGAATTAACATCTGAGTGACTAGTAACTTTATCCCAGTCTTTAGTCTTAAGTGAATGTATAAAATCAATTTGGTTAAAATTCTTGTAAGAGCGTGATTTAGTTATTTTAGGAGGAATTTTAATCTTTTTACATTTGCGGATAACATAAATTAGCGAGTGATCACTCAGACCAAGATGATGTACACCATGAGCAGAAATCATATCAGGATGTGATACAAATGCAAGATCTAAAACAGACCTAGTCTTTTGAGTAATTCTAGTAGGTTCATTAATCAACTGTGTAAAATTGGAATTTTTAGCCAAGTTATTAACTTTCCTGGAAAAATTTGGTTTAAATAAATCAAGATTGAAGTCACCAACAACAATGATTTCATTATAATTAGCAGCAATATTTTGAAGACATAAATCTAATTTGTTTAGATATTCTACATTAGAATCAGGTTGTCTATACACAGTACCAAGTAATATAGGTTTGGTACAAGGCAAATTAATTTCAGTCAAAAGAACTTCAAGATCATTGTCAACACTTACATTTACATTTTCATTAAAATCAATACCTTCTTTTATGAATATTACAATGCCACCATGTTCCATACCAACACGGTCTTTTCTACACATATTATAGCCCTCTATTACAACTTCATTATCATCAATACATGGGGTTAACCATGATTCTGTAATACACAAAATATCAATATTATTTGAATGAAGAAAAATTTGAAGGTAATCAGTTTTGAATCTTAAACTCTGAATGTTGATGTGGGCTATCTTTAAGCCTCTACTCAATTTTAATTTGAGATCAATAAATGTATCACCAAAAGGTAATTCTTCTAAGCAAACTTTTGTGAAGCATAAATTACAAAGCCACTTAAGATAATTTGAATTGTCATGACAGTTTAAATCAATATCTAAGTCTGTACAATCAAGGTGAAAATCAAGAGTACAATGGGAACATGTCACTGAAGTGTTGCATACAGTAACTTTTTTCAGACATTCACCACAAGTACTGTTACAATTACATTTACAGTTTGAAATAGATGAATCACAGGTTTCACAATATGAGTTGGAGGAAACATTATTACTGGAATTACCTGTGTTCTTAAAATCAACATGAACATTATTAGAAGATTGGTCACTATTCATAATAACACGAACATCAAGATCATCAATCACATTATTTACAATTATTGACTTTTTAGCATCATAAACATCATCATTACTGTAAGTGTTAGAATTATCATGATCAATTTCTGCACAATCAGAATTGCCATAATTCTTGTCAATAAATGTTAACTCATCAGAACCATGTTTGCATGTAGACTCATTTTCATTATCCACATCATAATTTAAACATGTATTATCAGAATTGGTACAGAAAGTCGAAGAGTTAATCAATGTCTCTGTGGGGCATTCATCACGAGGAGTTGTAACCAGGCTGGTATTTGAGCCATTTGTGAGTTGTGGGTGTTTGTATGCCTCTGGAAAGTTTTTTTGCGTCCCTCGCGAAAAATCGACGGATGCGCACAACGAAGGAAGTCCTGGTAGTTTCTAGCTAAGAAACTCATTCCTCTGTATGTGATGATTTCGATTTGGCCTCTTTCCTGCATATGACACCCCTAATATTGATTAGGAAACAAGTCGGTACGTGATGATTTCGATTAGGCCTCTTTCCTGCATATGACACCCTAATATTGATTAGGAAACAAGTCTGTATGTGAAGATTTCGATTAGGCCTCTTTCCTGCATATGACACCCTAATATTGATTAGGAAACAAGTCGGTACGTGAAGATTTCGATTAGGCCTCTTTCCTGCATATGACACCCTAATATTGATTAGGAAACAAGTCGGTACGTGATGATTTCGATTAGGCCTCTTTCCTGCATATGACATCCCTAATATTGATTAGGAAACAAGTCTGTATGTGAAGATTTCGATTAGGCCTCTTTCCTGCATATGACATCCCTAATATTGATTAGGAAACAAGTCGGTACGTAAAGATTTCGATTAGGCCTCTTTCCTGCATATGACACCCTAATATTGATTAGGAAACAAGTCGGTACGTGATGATTTCGATTAGGCCTCTTTCCTGCATATGACATCCCTAATATTGATTAGGAAACAAGTCTGTATGTGAAGATTTCGATTAGGCCTCTTTCCTGCATATGACATCCCTAATATTGATTAGGAAACAAGTCGGTACGTGATGATTTCGATTAGGCCTCTTTCCTGCATATGACATCCCTAATATTGATTAGGAAACAAGTCGGTACGTAAAGATTTCGATTAGGCCTCTTTCCTGCATATGACATCCCTAATATTGATTAGGAAACAAGTCTGTATGTAAAGATTTCGATTAGGCCTCTTTCCTGCATATGACATCCCTAATATTGATTAGGAAACAAGTCGGTACGTGAAGATTTCGATTAGGCCTCTTTCCTGCATATGACATCCCTAATATTGATTAGGAAACAAGTCTGTATGTGAAGATTTCGATTAGGCCTCTTTCCTGCATATGACATCCCTAATATTGATTAGGAAACAAGTCGGTACGTGAAGATTTCGATTAGGCCTCTTTCCTGCATATGACATCCTTAATATTGATTAGGAAACAAGTCTGTATGTGAAGATTTCGATTAGGCCTCTTTCCTGCATATGACGTCCCTAATATTGATTAGGAAACAAGTCGGTACGTGAAGATTTCGATTAGGCCTCTTTCCTGCATATGACATCCTTAATATTGATTAGGAAACAAGTCGGTACGTGAAGATTTCGATTAGGCCTCTTTCCTGCATATGACACCCTAATATTGATTAGGAAACAAGTCGGTACGTGAAGATTTCGATTAGGCCTCTTTCCTGCATATGACACCCTAATATTGATTAGGAAACAAGTCGGTACGTGATGATTTCGATTAGGCCTCTTTCCTGCATATGACGTCCCTAATATTGATTAGGAAACAAGTCGGTACGTGAAGATTTCGATTAGGCCTCTTTCCTGCATATGACACCCTAATATTGATTAGGAAACAAGTCGGTACGTGAAGATTTCGATTAGGCCTCTTTCCTGCATATGACACCCTAATATTGATTAGGAAACAAGTCGGTACGTGATGATTTCGATTAGGCCTCTTTCCTGCATATGACATCCCTAATATTGATTAGGAAACAAGTCGGTACGTGAAGATTTCGATTAGGCCTCTTTCCTGCATATGACATCCCTAATATTGATTAGGAAACAAGTCGGTACGTAAAGATTTCGATTAGGCCTCTTTCCTGCATATGACACCCTAATATTGATTAGGAAACAAGTCGGTACGTGAAGATTTCGATTAGGCCTCTTTCCTGCATATGACACCCTAATATTGATTAGGAAACAAGTCGGTACGTGATGATTTCGATTAGGCCTCTTTCCTGCATATGACATCCCTAATATTGATTAGGAAACAAGTCGGTACGTGAAGATTTCGATTAGGCCTCTTTCCTGCATATGACATCCTTAATATTGATTAGGAAACAAGTCTGTATGTGAAGATTTCGATTAGGCCTCTTTCCTGCATATGACATCCCTAATATTGATTAGGAAACAAGTCGGTACGTGAAGATTTCGATTAGGCCTCTTTCCTGCATATGACACCCTAATATTGATTAGGAAACAAGTCGGTACGTGAAGATTTCGATTAGGCCTCTTTCCTGCATATGACATCCCTAATATTGATTAGGAAACAAGTCGGTACGTGAAGATTTCGATTAGGCCTCTTTCCTGCATATGACACCCTAATATTGATTAGGAAACAAGTCGGTACGTGAAGATTTCGATTAGGCCTCTTTCCTGCATATGACATCCCTAATATTGATTAGGAAACAAGTCGGTACGTGAAGATTTCGATTAGGCCTCTTTCCTGCATATGACATCCCTAATATTGATTAGGAAACAAGTCGGTACGTGAAGATTTCGATTAGGCCTCTTTCCTGCATATGACATCCTTAATATTGATTAGGAAACAAGTCTGTATGTGAAGATTTCGATTAGGCCTCTTTCCTGCATATGACACCCCTAATATTGATTAGGAAACAAGTCGGTACGTGATGATTTCGATTAGGCCTCTTTCCTGCATATGACATCCCTAATATTGATTAGGAAACAAGTCGGTACGTGAAGATTTCGATTAGGCCTCTTTCCTGCATATGACATCCTTAATATTGATTAGGAAACAAGTCTGTATGTGAAGATTTCGATTAGGCCTCTTTCCTGCATATGACACCCCTAATATTGATTAGGAAACAAGTCGGTACGTGATGATTTCGATTAGGCCTCTTTCCTGGATATGACACCCTAATATTGATTAGGAAACAAGTCGGTACGTAAAGATTTCGATTAGGCCTCTTTCCTGCATATGACATCCTTAATATTGATTAGGAAACAAGTCTGTATGTGATGATTTCGATTAGGCCTCTTTCCTGCATATGACATCCCTAATATTGATTAGGAAACAAGTCTGTATGTGATGATTTCGATTTGGCCTCTTTCCTGCATATGACATCCCTAATATTGATTAGGAAACAAGTCGGTACGTGATGATTTCGATTAGGCCTCTTTCCTGCATATGACATCCCTAATATTGATTAGGAAACAAGTCTGTATGTGATGATTTCGATTAGGCCTCTTTCCTGCATATGACATCCCTAATATTGATTAGGAAACAAGTCTGTATGTGATGATTTCGATTAGGCCTCTTTTCTGCATATGACATCGCTAATATTGATTAAGAAACAAGTCTGTATGTTATGATTTTGATAAGGCCTCTTTCCTGCATATGACATCCCTAATATTGATTAGGAAACACGTCGGTACGTGAAGATTTCGATTAGGCCTCTTTCCTGCATATGACATCCTTAATATTGATTAGGAAACAAGTCGGTACGTGATAATTTTGATAAGGCCTCTTTGCTGCAAATTAGGGTTAGGGGTTAGGGGTTAGGGTTAGGGTTAGGATTAGGGTTAGGGTTAGGGTTAGGGTTAGGGTTAGTGTTAGGGTTAGGGTTAGGGTTAGAGTTACGGGTTTATTTCGGCTCTAAACTTACTACTTAAGGGCTGAAAATATAGTATATAATAGAGTTTAGGAGGTAGATGAAACCTGCAAAAGAAAAATTCTTAAGTCGGTATACTTTCAAAATGGCGGCCGTCCAAAGTTTGTACATAAGCTTATGGAAAATAAATTAAAACGCCATTTTGAAAGATGACCCATTAGATTTTTTTGCCTGTGAGGTAATTTGTAGAACTAATTACGATCTACGTTTTGCAAAAAAAATCAGGTCAATACCCAGGGGTCAATAGCACATTCTGTTAAGGAGATATGGCTTTTACAGCCCTGGGTGAGTATGTAAATTAAATGGAACAGCCGCCTATATCTAACAAACTAAAAACCTGACGAACATAAATTGGACGACACATGTAGAGCTCGTCGAGATCTACTTGGATCTCAATTTTTAACCAAATCGGATGACGGGAACCACCCCAAATAGGCCATATATAGCCCAAAAACCTTGGCTGTTCCATTTAATTTCAAGTGCGCGCTATTAGCCAAGTAGCGACTACCAATTTATTAATTACTGTATAGGTTGTCGTTGAGCCAAAAATTTAAAAATTGTCACATTGACTTGTTTCTTGTTTCATATTATAGGTCTGTTTGAGTAGACCAAAAGTGACAATGGATTTTGTAAAACAGTCTCTTACACTGCTTGGCGACGCTGTCGCGCTCGGAGCGATCATGCATAGCACATTAAAATGGCCTATACTTGATTTTTGTCAAAATTGTCGTACGGAGTTGGTAAATGTGTCATATGAAAGCTTGTGTTGAGTAGAATAAAAGATTCCACGGGATCAAAATTGTAAACCGTCAAATACACTATCAAAAATGTACACTTTATATACCAAAATATTACGGTGACTTTAAAATGAAGTTTTTCATTTGACCCTTGATTAACCTTTGACCTTTTGTGTGACCTTTGACTTTGTAGTTAATCACATCAAATATGATTTTACACAGGGTATATCACTCATAGAAAGAGAGAACGCAAAATACGCCTTACCTGGAGCTATCCAATGACTCGAATGACCCGTGTAAAAACTCAAATGACCAAAGTAGCACATTTAAGAAATTTACGGTGACTTTGAAACAAGTCTTTAATATTCATTTTTAAGTTGTTGCAAGTTCCTTGAAGTTCATATTTGAGATGAAGGATTGGTATGAGGAACTCTTTTCACCACCGAGGTCAAAGGTCAATCAGAGGTCAAACGTACATTTTTTTTTAAATAAAGTCACTTAACAAGGTCAAAAGTCAACGAATTTTACATCGTAGTAAAGTATGTTTAATAAGCTTTAATATGAGCCACTAACCACTTCTATAGTGCATTCCGTTCTTGAGATATTTTTTTCTTAAATCCAAGATGGCGGCAAAAAAAAAAGATGGTCCAATATTAATGAGAATGGTATTTTTGGAAAGCTTATTTTTTATGCAATATGGGGAACAAATTTAAAAATTCAAAAAATCACGTCCTCAAAAATCCAAGATGGCGGTTAAAAAAAAGTTTGTCCAAAATTAATGAAAATTGTATTTTTGGAAAGCTAATTTTTTATGCTATATGGGAAAAATATTTAAAAAAGAGATAAGTGATTGTCAGAATTCAGTCGGCCATTACTGGGTTAGGGTATGTGTTATGGGGGCACTGAACAGTAAGATTCGCCATTGAAATACATGCGCCGAGGGCCGAAAAGAACGAGCTATTGCCAAGTCCGTGCAATTGATTGGGTTATTTGAACTGTTTGGCGTTGGAGCAACACTCTTTAAATTTAATATATCTTTTTTTGCACATAGATCACTTTTTTTCACAAATTTCACTTTTTTAACTCAACCCGTATTTTTGAAGCGTTTCACCTCTCAAAATCGGGTTCTCGACGCATTGCATTGTGGGATATCTTACACATCACGAAACAAGAACATGTCAGCTTTAACATAACACCCTACAATGATGTCATACGTACATTTTAGTGGAAATACGCACATATTTGGCCTAAATTTTGTGTTTTTAAGGTACTATACACACGTTACACTTCCGGTCGCGGAAGGTTACTGTTCAGTGCCCCCTTTGAAGAGCCAAATTTTTTCACTTTTGTGAAAAAATACTATTTTTATAAAGATTGAAGTGTTTCATGATGAATACTTTTTATTTGAGCTCGCTACGACTAAAACTTTTCGAGTTATGACCTTTCTTGTGAAATGTTCTTTGTCCAAAACTTTTTGAAAATACGCATTAATATTCACTAACCTAAATGCCCAGCGATTGGTTTCTCGTTCAATCTCGTTCAATTTCCTCGTTCGTCTAGAGGCTCTAAATACTTATCAAAAGTTATCAAAATCCTAGAGCAGGTCCGTTTTGAACACAAAAAGGTATTAAGGGTGTTCTTTGTGGAGCATGTCGCTAATTTTGTGATAAAGATACCAAAAAAACTTCCATATTAAGTCCAAAAAAAATCGAAACTGGTTGTGAGTGCTAGAGCGGGACCAGTTAACATATTTAAAAGTGTTCTATACCTTTTGCGTGAGCATGTATGTTACATTTTGTATTTTGTATTTAACCATGTTAATCAGTTCTAGCAGCCACAGGTTGCCATATCATTAACAGTTTTCAAATTACAAAGCATTCACAAAGCATTCGGCCCCCTAAATCTAATAAAGATGCGGCACCCCATATTTAATCAGACGCGTCCGCGTTCACACGTGACCGATACGCACCGTAGATACGCAATGTCAAGATACCAGATGTAAACATTGAATAGATATTATACCAATGTTCCTCTTGTAAAACGAAAAGTAGCTTTAAAGTTAAAGACATAGGGCCTAAGTGGACTCCAAATTCCACAATGACGAAAAGAATTAGGCGCACAGGACGTAAAGCACGGTTACAAAAATCTCCATTTGTTAAGGGAAATCGCCTAGGATTTGTTACAGGAGGGATACAAGAACAACGGGCAGAAGAAACTAACGAGCTCATTGACGAAGGTAAGATCAATAATGATGCTGGTGATGATAATGTGATAATGTGCGTTTTCCATATTACAGATGACCATGTGATAATAACGTGCGTTTTCCATCCGAAGGATCGTCATGTGAACATGTATATTTTTCCATCATAACACTATATCCTGCAATAATAGTCTCATAGAGCCTATATTTGTGTTTTTATAACTATCCAGATGCTGTTGAACATGTTTCAACAAGTTCACCGAGTAACCCAGACGAAATATCCCCCTCTTCCACCAATAAGGCTGACGACAGTAACAACGGGATCAAACCCCGGCTTAGACGAATGGAGCGCGACTTGTTTGACATGGTCCGAGACCCGGAGGAAATCATCCTGCCAGCAGCAATGAAATTAAGACCCCTTGAAGCCCATGTACCGTCATCGTCGTCGCTGGATGCCACTTATTCCGATAAGCTAAGTGGCAATTTCATAACTCATATAAAAACCACCGAGGCCATTTTCAACCAGTGCATAAGAGAACACTTAACTGAACAGTTGACTAAATTATAATTCTGTTCAACTGGACTTACTATTTATGATGGCTACGGTATCACGTAATATCCATGACGCATCATCAGGCCGACTGGTCTTGAATTGGCTCTGTATTCTTGACCTGTGACGTCACGATGGTAGAAGTGACGTCACACGCGAGTCGTCGAGGGATCTTCCTGATGGTCGGTTCGTAACTCTTGGACAAGTTGTGGCGTAGTCCCCTCCGCGATTCAAAGTTGGCTCCTCCTGCGAACATATATAGCTTCTTTCACCCCTCTTTCATACCACCTATGTTCTTTATCAAGCACAATAACGTCCTTGTCCTCAAAGTTGTGTTTAGCTGCTTTGAGGTGCGTGTAAACCGCAGAGTCGTTGAGCCCTGTTGAACTGGGGCGTCGATGTTGATACATGCGCTTGTGGAGAGGTTGTTTTGTCTCCCCTATGTAGTAGTTCTCACAGTCCGAATCCTGGCAGTTAATCGCATAAACAATGTTGCTTTGTTTGCGTTGCGGAATCTTATCCTTCGGATGGACTAACTTTTGTCTCAGAGTGTTGCAAGGTTTTAATGAGACAGGGATCTGGTGCTGTCCAAAGATCCTCTTTAACTTCTCAGAAACATCTGAGACATAAGGGAGAGTAATACCGAACTTGCGGGTGCTCGAAGCGGTGGTAGAAGATTGTTTGGACGATGTTTGGTCCTTTTGCGGTTTCAAAGCTTTTTGGAACGTCCAGTCCTTGTACCCACAGGTACCCAAGGCCGACTTCAGATGTTCGCGTTCACCAGCTTTAGCTTCGTCCGTTGACGGATGGTCTCCGCGCGGTGAAAGAGCGTTTTGATCACACCGAGTTTGTGGATAAGTGGATGATGGGAATCAAACTGTAAATATTGGTCCGTATGTGTGGCTTTCCTGTATACTGATGTTGAGAGAGTGCCGTCTGGCTGAATTTTGACCAAACAATCCAAAAAGGGTAGCTGGTTATTGGCCGCACCTTCTTGGGTGAACTTGATATTGCTGTCAACAGAGTTAATATGGTCAAAAAACGGATCTAGTTCACTCTTTTTGATCTTAACGAGAGTGTCGTCGACATAACGGAACCAATGTGACGGTGAAATACCATTATAAGAGTCTAGGGCAGTCTGTTCAAAGCGTTCCATGTAAAGGTTCGCGACAATTGGGGAAACGGGGGACCCCATCGCACATCCATGATTTTGTTTGTAAAATTTCCCTTCAAACACGAAATAAGTTGAATTAAGGCACAATTCCAAAAGCGAACAAATTTGGTCCACGTTCAAGTTGGTTCGTTGACCTAGGGTATTATCAGCGTGTAAAGCTTCCTTGACTGCGTTTACAGCGCCCTCCGGTGGGACACTAGTGAACAAGGCCGAAACGTCGTATGAGGTGATAGTTTCGTCTGATTCAACCTTAATGTCCTTCAATTTGTCCACAAGATCGGTAGAGTTGACAACATGATGACACGATTTGCCAACTAAGGGCCCAATAATACCAGCCAAATGCTTTGCAAGATTATAAGTCACTGATGAAATACAACTGACAATTGGTCTCAAAGGCACATTTTGTTTATGAATTTTTGGTAGACCGTAGAAACGAGGCACTGACTCAGATGGGCTGAGTTTATAATACAACGCACGATCGATGGCCTCCGATTCTTCCAAAGCTTTGAGGGAATCACTAACTTTCTTCTTATAACCAGAAGTAGGATCCCTCTTGAGAGGTTGGTAAACTTTCGTATCACTCAAAAGATCGTTGGCTTTGTTTACATAGTCAGATTTGTCAATAACTACTGTGCATCTACCTTTATCAGCCGGTAGCACTAAGATGTCAGAGTCTTGGTTTAGTGCTACAATCGCCTCCCGCTGTTCATTGCTGATATTTGAATGGGGAAGCTTAGCATTCACAAGACAAGAATTTACCTTTGTGCGAAGTTCTTCTGCAACACAGCTGTCCAAGTTATTATTGCGTATTGCCGACTCAGTCGCAGTAATTATTTCCACGTGGGGAAGCTTATCCACGTGGGGATGATTGATAATATTCATAAATACTTAACTGAACGCACAGATTGTCCCGGGCTGGTTATTCTCGACCCTGACAGACATGTCCAAATGAGGTTGGGTTTGAAGGCTGGGCTTAGGTGCAATTTATGTTCATACAAGTCGATCCGTATGATGAAGTTTTACGACGAGGTGGAGGGTCCAAATAAAAAGAAGGGTCCAAAGCCTGTAAAACTTAATGTTCAATTGCAAGTGGCCTTGACGAAGGAACCAATCGGCAACTCGGCCATGCGTAATATTTTCGCCGCTCTTGACATTTCCCCACCGAGCGAAAGAGGAATGCAGACCATGTCCAATCGAGTCAGTAGCGACTTTAAAGACTTAAACAAAGAACAGTTGGCAACAAATCGCCAACTGGTCGAAAAAGTCATGACCATTCGCCAAGAACGCGACGGTGGGGAAACTGTCAACATAGTCGTAGAGGCAGATGGGGCCTACAACAATCCGCCCAAAGGCAGGGCGTTTAGCCAGCCCGGGACTCAGTCTTGGGTTCCTATGTTTTGTAGCGAAAACGGAATTGAAAGGCCAGTAGGATTCGCGACACGCAGCAAACTGTGTAGCTGCCCAGGGGCCAAAAAGGGTGTGCATCGGCAGGACGGATCGTGTGGGAAAACATATCCAAGCCACGTTGCGATGGGGAATTCTGAAAGGGACATGGGCGCCGATTGCGCAAGACAGGTCACGAGCCGGACCAACCTAGGAATAGGAACGATAATTGGTGACGGGGATGGGCACCTCACTAAAGGTGTGGAAGAAAGCGTCGGCCCCGTAGAAAGACAGCACTGTGCTCGGCATTTAACCAAATCAGTTGCCAGAAACATCATGAAGGCAAATTTACAGAGCCTTCCGGGGCCGACGCAGACTCTAATGGCTAAGCAAAAAAGAGACCTGGCCCAATTCATTCAGAAAAGGTGTGCCTGGGAATACAGAGCTGCTCACCAAAAGTTTAAAAAGAACATCCGCCGGCTCGTGACCGCTTGTGAAATGATAAAACGAGGGATACTCGCGTGTGTAGAGGGGGACGAAGACACCTGCAGACGGGTGTCGATGGTTTGTAAAGCTCATAGGCGAAAGGGGGGGAAAGGAAAATTGGGTGGGGCTGAAAAAAATCGGGTATGTATAACATTTAATCAAAACTGTAAAATGCAAAAAAGAAAGGAAGAAAGATCAAAGAGAAAACTTACTGATGTT
>NC_092629.1:1549934-1696757 GCF_039555335.1 Amphiura filiformis
TGGGTTAAAGTATCATTATCAGATTCTATACGCTATAGTTAACAACAAGCACATGCAAGCAAGTATTTTGCCAGTATCAATAAAACTATAATGAGGCTATTAATGTAGCCCAACTGTACGTACAATCTGGCAATACCGCTCAGTCTTAGAGAAATGAAAAATATCTGTTGCAATTTTCTGATTTGCATAAAAGTAATGCTAGTTCATGGAAGTTGTAAAACAATTATTTCTTTTAATACAAACATATTCCTTGGTAAGACAACTTTATAGCACTGTTTGAATATCAACATGAAGTAGTAATGACAAATTTAAATGGACACTATCGCCTCTGTAGTTTTCTGATTACATAGACAGCACGAATATTTCATTTTTATTCTGAAACGCCGTGAAGAAGTAAGTAGTACAAAACCCAGCGCAATATGGGTCGAAAATCGCTTCGCGATTTTCGCCCAAAAATTAATGTTTCTAGATTTTTTCGCAGATAATTTCTTTTGACCTTGTAAATTAACTTGGTACACTAAAAACAGCCTATATCGTTTTTAGCAACGAGTTTCAATATATCTTTAAGAATAATTGTACATAAATAGTCATTACAAATTGAGGTAAATAGGCACAAAACAAAACACAACAATTATTTGTCTAGAATTGCAGATTCTTTCGTAGTGGTAATACAAATGAACGTAATTTAAATTAAACTTAAACACTACTTCTTTATTTCGCTTACCGTGAGCAGTTTCGATGGACTTCCTCGTCGTCAGCCGAAGTTATTAGCTCTGATGTTTTCTTAGACACGGCTAGAGACCAAGTATGATGTCACCTGATCAGATTGTATCTACCCGTTTCCAAGAAAACATCAGAGCGAACAACATCGGCTGACGACGAGGTAGTTCTTCGAAAGCGCTCCCGGTAAGCGAAATAAACAAGTAGTGTTGAAGTTTAATTTAAATACTTTTAACTATTTTGTCCCTTTATCGAACGAGAGAAAAAAAAATCATTTCAAATATTGCTTCACGTATTACCAGAAATACCGCCTTATAGACAGTAACTACATAACACTCTCCGAGTGTAGGAAGTGAGTTTTTGCACAATATAAATCAATTGATAAGACCTGTTTCTGGAGTCATCATCGTAATAATAAAGAAAAACATGGTGTGTGTGTACAGGGTGATTTAAAATGAACTGTACCCAACTTTATCCATTTTTTATATATATTCGCGGAGATTGTACATACCAAAAAACTATCATAGAAAGCAGTGATAAGTGTTCTGTAGTAGAAATTTTGAATTTTGATAATACGTGGTTTTAGTCAGAAGATATCGCATTTTCAATTTATCATCCCATTTTTAGACCAACACATGGAACTAAGTTTATCCGTGTTCTCTACCGCAATAACAAAATTGGTGTGTTTTATAAAAATGTACTTTTCTTCAAAACGATTTGAGGTAACGACATGATTTTTTTACAAATAATAGGAAACATACTATCCTGTTACAGCTTACAAACACAAATTATTTAAATGTCGGTAAGTATTCTATTTTAATTTTTGAATTTGGGTACAGTTCATTTTAAATCACCCTGTATGTGTGGTGGGGGATTCCCCCATGATAACACAACGAAAATAGCAAAAGGAAATATTCCTCCTTAGTGTTGTTTAAATACCCATACTTTCAGTAAACACCGTGATTTGGATATAAATAGTGTAATTTCAAATTTGTGCTCACTTTACGCGAAATGAACCAAATGTGTATCCGCTTTTACTTTAAAGGTAGGTGATCAGATTTGTTTTCGTATTGTGTTTTGTCCCTCACATTGAGGCCTGTGTCAAGATAATCCAATTATCAAGTTTTGAGGTAAATTGCAATGATGGTTTTGTTATTAGAAGTAAAAACGTGTTTTATAACAGCCCATAGAACGGTATGTGTGGTATACCACAATTGGGGATAAGGCTATTACTTTTCCGTTCATAACATTCGAATGGAATATATTTTGAGCCTAAAATTTCACTGCTATTATGAAAAAATATGAGGTTTCTTATGATATATCTCTAGTTTGATTGAAAAAAGTGGGGGGATGAGGCTGTGGATCAGGCCACCCATCTTTAAATAGTATAAAACGGAGCCTAATTTTTGCTCGTTGGGCAATCCTGGTACAAATTGAGCCGACCAAATGCTCACCTCTGACAAAAAAAAATTCAGCCACGTCACTTTCTGGGATGTGTTTTCAGGGTATGTGATAACAGTGATCACGTCTGTAATATTTAATCAATTATTGTTATTGTAGGGATTGGAACACGAGATCGACTAACACCCGTTGAGTTAACAGCTTCATCTGCTACAGACTTCACATTTGTCACTATGCAAGTTGACTTTGCCGTTGGGCAACCGGTGGCGACAGTTACTATAGACATAACTCACGATGTATTTGTCGAAGGCGATGAACAGTTCCAGGTGTATCTTTACGATCCTGACACGGCTGAAGCACTGGGAGATTTACATAAAGCAATCGTGACGATATATGACGATGACGACTCATGTAAGTAGAATTATTGTCACAATTAAAACCTAATTATTGAGATGAGCGTGAATTATTATCATGCAATTTTTACATGTTAACACAAAAATATACGCGTTTCATAGGGCTTGAAGGGAAACAAAAAGTCGTATTTACACCGTTGAATCTTTCTATCTTTAATTACAGCTACATACTCGTTTAGGAGAGTGGTGCATCACGTGCCCGAATCTGGTGGTTCTGTAATCATCACTATTTTGCGTGACGGACCTCTTGCTAGTGACACTGCCGGATCTGTTGGTAAGGCAATAACAAAGCAGAATATAAACACAGCTCATTAATTAACCAATATATCTAAACGTTGACCTCTAGTTGAGCAGCATGATTTTGCGTACCTCAGATTCAAAGACCATTCATTATTGTACAATGCTATTGGGTTAAAGACATGTGTCATTCTAATTGCCATGTTGAGTTCATTGGGATGGCTACTTGGAGATTTATTCTATATATTTTAGATGTCTGTACCACCAAATTGATTCATTTTGATCTATTGGTACTTTTTTTTTTATTACAATTGAAGATATAAGCACTGTAGATAGCCAAGATAGCAGATTCCTGACAGCTGAAAATGGTACAGATTTTGTCGGTTTCGAAAGTAAAACTATCGAATTCCTTGCCGGTAATCGGATTGTTCATCACACCATTAATCTCGCTGATGGCGTAGACGTTGACAAACAAGAATACTTCGAAGTATGTATGTCTAACCCAACGTTTGGAACCATTGATCCACCAGAGTGCGCCATTGTTTACATTGAAGACGACGATTGTAAGAAAATATTGTGTTGATTTTCTCATTACGTTACACCTGTCTTACACATTAACTTCACAAGTTGAGTTTCCCTGAGATTTCCTCTCATTCACTGAGGTGACCATAAACAGTTATAACCAAATGCATGATATAAATGAGTCCATATTTTTTTTACTTACGATAACCTTATTTAGTCGTGACTTTCTTAAAAAAGTCACTTGAGTTATTTGGTAGTCAATGGGGTATTTCAAATCTTTACACCCCGTATGGAAGACATGGACTTAACCTTCCACATAGAGAGTGTAAATATCAAATGATATGGTTTCCCTTCACCCCCTCTGTGTGGGAGATTAAGACCACCAATTTGGCTGAATAAAAATTATATATATAATATATCATATTATATATTACTAGATTTCGCGGTTCTCGGGTCGGGCGGTTCTCGTGATAGGCCTATTTCTAATTACCCCTCCCCCGTTACCCATATACCTGCCCTGACCTGTTAAAGTACTATGAAATGCGTCTCTTAATGACCCAACTGGACACAACTTAATCAACTCTGTTTGTTTAGTATCTGTGATGCTTTCTTCAGTCGGTAGTTCGGTAGGCCTACCCATAATCTGGAAACCCATTATTCGCCTCTTCCAAGCCCTGTCCTGCTACCACTTTGGGGGACATTGGTATCTTGACGTGGATATAGGCCGTTACTAAAGTAATGAAATCAATCGGGAGAAACGTGCAAGCAAACGAGGTTGAAGGCCTTACCATAACTGATTAATTTTTTATGTTAACCATTCTGGAGGACCCCGGAAATAGTCGTGTTCAGCTGAAATAGGCCTATATGCACGTACGTGTTCGGTATTGAAATATGTGTTGAAAATAGGCCTATTGGTCCGATGAGATGCGCCTGTTATTTACACTGTAATGCTTTTCGATGCGCTCACTGTACTCCACGCACACTCCCGTTTATACTCCGCGATAGCGCACCGCGAGCAGCACGCGATAGTGCACCGCGAGAACGCGATAGCGCGCGGACGGACGGACGGACGGACGGACACTCTGTATATAATAAACTGAGCTAAAAAAGAAACTTATAATTTTTTACAACTTGTGAATCACAAGGTCATATCTTAAAATGCTGTCAATCAAAATGAACCAAAACCAAAATGTGAAAGATTTTCTTTTTGAGCTCAGTTTATTATATTCTTAAAAACACTTGTATCCTAATGATATCTACGACCATTATAGTAGTACAGAGCAATTGCCTATAATATCAATTTGTACAATAAGTAATCGTGTAAAGTTGCACAATTTACAGCTGTGTTTGGATTCGATAAACCAATCTACTATGTAAAGGAAGACTCTGATGTTACGGTTAACATCGTGCGTCTTGGTTGCCTTAAAGCAGAGGGCAGTGTTGGTATGTACAATATTTTGATGTTAAAGTCGTATTTTTACTTTCTGTGACTATTAAAAATAATGGGTTACACCATATCATATGTAGAACTTAAAATGCAAACAAATAGGACCAACAGAAATGCCGTTCATACCTAAAGAATTCCATCTTTCCCGGTATAAATCATTCTGGGACAGCCTGGCAGTACTATTGTCTTACTTGATTTTAGCAATACCTTTATAAAACGTAAATAAATTATATATAACCAACACTTGTGTCGTTACACAACCGGTGCCATTATTATTGTTTGGTTCTTTGTTAATATATCACTTGTATATATAGAACGTTATGTTACGGCTAAAAATAAAACGATTCTTCTCCGCCGGTTGTTTTTAGTTATCAGTACAAATGACGTAACAGCATTTGCGGTTGCCGACTATAGATCCATAACCAACAGCATTCTACCTTTCGACATCCAGCAAACAAATCATACACTCAATGTTGTAACGTCTTCACCTGACTTTCGCGTCGAAGGAGAAGAACGTTTCGAATTGTGTCTAAGTAATCCTGTTCAAGGTGTTTTAGGACTATATGGACTGATTCGATGCACGACAGTTGTCATAGAAGATTGTGATAGTAAGTATGCGGCGTGTAAATATGTTCCTAACTGTGGGAAACTTCTTTCTTCATATTACCACTTATTGTCACATCTACATGTACACCAGGCACAAAAAGAAACTCGTCAGTTATATTCATCCTTGCTGTTCAATAACTTGATAATTTTGGATTATTCTGAAATATACATTTTGTTAATTGGACTTTTCTTTCTCATTTAACACCCTGTTCGTGAACATTGAGCAAGAATTGACCAAGATATGCGCCTCAAACTCTCAAACCCCAAAATGAAAAGTTGCAATTTTAACGATTCAATTGTGCCTGTTACACTGTGTGCTTTATTGATCATGTTGATTGGCCCGTGGTGCGTGTGTGTAATACAACGACGCGTTCCCATTGAAAATCGTTGAAAATGCAACTTTTGATTTTGGGGTTTGAGGCTTTGGAGGTGCATATATTGGTCAATTCTTGTTCGTTTTTCACGAACAGGGTGTCAAATGAGAAAGCAACGTCCAATTAACAAAATGTATATTTCAGAATAATCCAAAATCATCATGTTTTTGAACAGCAAGGATGAATATAACTGACGAGTTTCTTTTTGTGCCTGGTGTATATCATAATTGTGATCATATTGCATCGATAAACCGTATAACTGTAGTTACGCATGTGTCAATATATTCGCTTTTGTCCTTGCAGCTGAAATTTCTTTTGGAGATGTTTCATACACCGTGAACGAGACTGTTGGTGTTGTTACTGTCAAAGTTGTCCGAAGAGGTTATCTCAATAATATCAACAGTGTCGGTAAGACCAACATTAATTAATAAAACGCTTTAATCCTCAGCGATGGTCCCATGAGAGAGATGACCCAATTGCACCGCGCTTACTTATAATAAAGCAGTATTCAGACTTTGTAGTGTACGTACAATATTGTATGTAACATATATACGTTATTTAATCTATTGCCATTCTATTTCCAGTAATGTTTAAGTTCTAACGAATGTTTGATGACGAAAAATCGATAATATATTTCTGCTAGATATTGTATGTAACATATTATCGATTTTTCGTCATCAAACATTCGTTAGAACCTAAACATTACTGGAAATAGAATGGCAATAGATTAAATAACGTATATATGTTACATACAATAGTGTACGTACAATACTCTGAGTCTGTGGAGCGCTTAAGCATTTGGTAAATATTAAGACTTGAGATAACTAATTTGATTCAGGCTGGATTCTTTTGTTCGACGATGCGAGCCCCAGTAACGTTATGCTGGTTTCATACTTTCTGCCGCTTGCCGCTGAGCGGCGTGTGCTTCATCATGTCGCTTGCATTTGTCTACAAGCGGAGGGGCAACACCGCTGAGCGTCAGCGGCATGATTCTGAAAGGCACTCTTGCCGCTCAGCACCGCTCCAAAATCGTATTTTGTGTTCTCATACGTCAGAGCGATGACCTCTATGGTTCCAGATCGATATACCGGCTACACCGCAAGCGTTTTTGGTGCAACTGCTCAGTGAAGTAAAATCATATTTAGAGCGGCAAGCGGCATTGAAAGTATGAAACCAGCATTGGCAGATATCGCGTTAGCCAGAGCAGTGCCTCCGTAGCCTCAGACTAATAAAAATGGATGTAAATAACTTCGTTAATGGTCCTTGTCCTCCTTTACTTCACCTGATGATCCTCCGATATTGTTTCATGACAAAGAGACGTGATTATTGTCATATCTAACGACCTCTAAAATAACATGTTCCACAAAGTCATCACAAGCGTCCAATCAACGAATCTCATGACACCATTCGAGTGTCTTATATTGGCCAACTGTCAATTATTTGTATGTTAGATATCAGTGGCGTATCGTCATATGATTCGATTTTAAAAGTTAGAATTTTGCCCCATTTGTAAGCGCTCATTGGCAAGGTCATAGTTACAACGGTATGACAAAGTAGACGAAAATAGTAACTTTTTGCAAAAGATTTGCAATTTAAAGAGAATTAGCCATTGCTCATTCTAGTGGCGCTACTATATGAACAATATAAAAATATTTTAGTTAGCAATTGGGGTTTTAAAACCTACATTATAGTTTAAAAATGTGCTTGAATAGGTAGTTTTCAACAGATTTTCCACATTCACCTTGCTATAACATCGAATTGCGTTATCTGTTGATCTAGTGACGAAAAGTGTTTTTAGGGAGAAGTGTTAGCTTTCGTTTGATATAAAAAAAATTCTGACTAGATGAAGGGAACACATTTTTGATATGAAAATTAATTGACAGTTTATTAACTTTGAATATAAACCACTTACATTTAAACATGAAAACACTTTATCTTCAAAAAGATAAAAACACTTGACATGCTTAACAGAAATCATCAGAAATATTGATGGTGAGCTTATTTGTGCTGTACATTGCATAATTCTGCAAGTTTACCAAATGGTCCATGTTACCCCAGTGCACTGTTCCCTGATTGAAGGCGATGTAAGAGATCATTCACACACCCGATCTCACCCGTACAATTCCCAGTTCTACAATACGATCCATATTACACACTTATTATGATAGAATCTTTACATGGCAATCTCTACAAAAGTACAAACCTGGCGTAAGATAATATAGCACTTTTTTTGCTATGTTTAAACCTAAAATAACAATCCAACATAATATAAGATTTTTTCTATAAACATATTTTCATGTAGAGATCCATATTACCCAAGGGTCATCATCACCCAAGTGACCCTATATGAAGTGTAAAGCATTTGATCATTTATAATAATATTATAATGTATAACGATAATTTTGTCTTTGACCTCCTCAAGAATAAAGTACCCAAACGAATTCTGAATTCCATGCTTAATACGTTATGTTTGCTATCCCTACAACACTACAGTTGTTGTGTCGTCAGATGTCAATGCCAAAGCTGGTGCTACTAAAGACTACAACGAAGTCCATCACACCGTAGTATTTGGTAAAGGTGATGATCCTCAGGAAACGACGGTTTGTTTTGATATCAATATTAACGATGACGATGTAGTGGAGTACTTAGAGACGTTTCATTTGGAACTACGAGATGTCACCAATGCTCTTATCGGTCAGCCGAGCATTGCAGAGGTCTTTATTGAAGACAACGATGGTTAGTGGAGTTATAGTGTAAATCTGTCTTGCAGGCCCGGGGGGGCACTCCAACTTTAGAGGTGACGCGTATGTAGGGCTGTTAAGACCCCCCTTTTCAGCGTCGCTGTCACCCAAAGACCCCATATTTTTTACGAACACATGCTCTGTCACCCAAAGACCCCCTGTTTTTTTTTCCATTTGATCTGTCACCCAAAGACCCTTACAAGTTCAATTTGAACAGCAACTTTCATTTATTACTGATTTTGTTACTTATGTTGAAAAAAAAAAGAAATTTGAAGCCATTTAGAACTAGAAATTCAATATTTGTGGTTTCTGTCGCGCTGTTTCGGCTCTCACCCAAAGATTCCATTTACAAAAAAAAGGTCATGTTCTCACCCAATGACACCATAGTTTTTACATTTTGCTCTCACCGAATGCCAAAAATCATGCTCTCACCCAATGATCCCATATTTTGTAAATTTTGCTCTCACCGAATGCCCCTTAGTGCGAAAGTGCCAGCCTACACCTATATCCATTTCATATCGAAGTGCCCCCCCCAGGCTTGCATGTAAGCATGATATTGTGTCATATCCAAATTTGGAGATATCTTGCATAGAGACGTGTCTTACATTCTGTTCTCAGACAAGACATGTGGTTCTATTTTTAAAAACTGTTGAAGACAGCCTAATTAAAAGGCAAATGTACTTACAAAGATAAGAGATGTGATGATGAAGGTAGAACTTTTTGAATGACTCTCGTACCTTGATTTTCTTTAAGCATTTTGTGGAAGGAATATATTGGAATGTTTTGCACCCAGTCATTTATAAGGCGTTCATATGAAGGGGTATAGCACATTTCCCAGAGGGTATTTTATTTTGAAACACACGTTTAATATGTTTGTCTCAATTTCGGGCGTTACCGTTTACGTAAGTAATTTCACTAAACAAAGCACATGATATAATTATCATAATGATAGATGATATGGCTTTGTCTTTTTATTTTCTTTGGCGACATTAAATTTCATGATTTCTATAATCATTGATTAACATAGAGGGGGGAGGATCAGTAGAAATAAGGGTAGAAAATATCGGAAAAAGTTGAGCCGCCGGTTAAGTTGGTGTACACCTACAAAGAAAGAAAACAAACAGCATACTGATCTTCACACTCCTATGACATCAATCATGAATATCCAGTGTTAAACTCAACTCACTTTTACAGACGGTAAGAAAACTATGTTAATAAGTTATTTTCCTCACTTTTGAGCAAATGTATGAATAAAACATTTGCCTTCTTTTCCCTTGGCAAAATGGTGTTATTTTGTGTATTGTAGGTGTGATATATAAATATTATTTCAGGAAACTATAATTGTAACTGTCACAGGTTTTAGTCGGGAGAGGTTTGGCTTATTTACCATATAGGCACCATTTGGGTAACTTGAACCAATGATCATGGGATAAGTTGAGCATACGGCAAAACATAGTGGCTTGTTTCCGAAAAGTCGGTTTTTTGGTAAAATGTGATGAAAATCACTTCAATTTAGGTTCATATAAACCTAAGCTATGCAAAAGTTCACATCAAAAAATAAATAAACAGAAATATTTTTTTAAATATTATTTTAGTGGCTTCTTCGTGAAAAGTCAGTGTGCTTCGTACCTGCCACACTGGCTCAACTTACTTATCACGCCCCGGGGGGGGGGGGGGCACCCCTATTTGGAGGTGACGCGTATGTAGGGCTGTTAAGACCCCCTTTTTTTTTTTTTTTTTCCCCCAAAGACCCCATATTTTTTACTAACACATGCTCGCTCCGCGCTCTGTCACCCGAAGACCCCTTATTTTTCCATTTGATCTGTCACCCAAAGACCCTTACAAGTTCAATTTGACGAGCAACTTTCATTTATCACTGATTTTGTTACTTATTTTGAAAAAATAAAGAAATTTGAAGCCATGTAGAGCTAGAAATTCGATTTTCGAGGGTTTTGCGGCGCTGTTTTGGTTCCCAAAGATTCCATTAAAAAAAAAGGTCATGTTCTCACCCAATGACCCCATATTTTTTATATTTTGAGCTATTTTGCTCTCACCGAATGTCAAAAATCATGCTCTCACCCAATGACCCCATATTTTTTACATGTTGCTCTCACCGAATGGCCCTTAGTGCGAAAGCGCCAGCCCTACACCTATATCGATTTCAAATTGAAGTGCCCCCCCCCCCCGTATCACGCATGTGCAGATAAGTTTCAAAACCCTTCCTGTAATTAAACTGAACCAATAAACCGAACTAGTCATACAACAGAGTGTCCCTCAAACGACTGTATCGTCGGAAACGTAAAACGCCACAACTAAAATAACTGAATACTTGGTGTGGTTATGAAATTAATCAGCTATCACATGGCCTTTTGAATTTTGACAATTGACCGTACCGTTCTTGAAATATAGGAATTTTACGAAACTCCTTCATTTTCAAGCATCTCCACGGCTTCAAATATCAATTGATGGTCTATATAGTATACATGTAGACAGAGTGTTATAAAGGCTATCTTGATTTAATAATTCGTCTTTACGCTCGGCGCGTTTTAGTAAAATCGCCCATTTTTCCGCGTCATTCCCGCTGGATTTGATAAATTTCAGTTTGTTCCGCTGTTTTGTTGCACCATTCACCACCACGATTTACCACACACAAATCTCACGTCTGACATCAGACGACAACATAGCCCAAAGCGTAAATCTCAAAAAACAAATCTCTATCTTGACCACAGGTGGTCTATTCTTGCCAAAGATACACAAAATTAATTAATTAAATAAATAAATAAATAAATAAATAAATAAATAAATAAATAAATAAATAAATAAATGAATAAATAAATAAATAAATAAATAAATAAATAAATAAATAAATAAATACATAAATAAATAAATGAAATGATTAAAACCGCATTCCGTATTAGGTTTTTATCCTTGGAATGGCTTTGAGATTAAAAGGGGATTAAATATTAACATGGTCTAATCACGTTTGCCTTTAACAGTTTAATATGTAGCCGTATTTGTTTTGCATCAATAAAAGTTACTAAATAAAACGAACAAATACGGAAAAGCACAAGATACTTCACTGGCGTTATCTTATAATATTAGAAACACACTGAAGTTACCCTGTTTAAACGCCTGCTTAGCATGTCGTAGCTATTTATTCATTTGCATCCTGCAAGTTGTTTTTATAAGTTACCAGATAAATGGAAACAAATGATAAAAAAGAATAATAAGATACTGACACTTTGATCAAACTGTTTATGTTTGTTTATTTTAGTAACATACAGCTTGGATTCTACTAAGATCTGTGGATCCGAAGCCGATGGCGAAGTTACATTCACGGTAACAAGATATGGTAATCAGAACGAAGAAACCTCAATTGGTAGGTATATTATTAGAAAATTGTGCAAACCATCTCCTGGCGACTGAAGAATATAACGATAGAAGAATATATTCCTTTCTTGGAAGAGGTACGCACTTTGACGTATGCTAGATCTGCACCGTTATTACTGGATAGTAGTATAATGACTACATACATGACATAAGATATGTCTGGTTCGCAATCACCCATAGGTAAAACCACATTACATAACCCACAACAACGCTGCAGTAAACTATTCCCCCGGTCATATTTACATGCTCTTATACTAAACACCAAAAAGTCCCATCATTACTGAAACTTGCAAATTGGTGAGGCTAAAAACTTTTACGGTTTACATTATTTCGGAAATCGAACTTGTGCGATGCAAAGAACAAGGTCGTGCGCACTTAAATAAAACATCAACTTTTGTTTTTGTTTACGTTAAGGATGTCAAATTAAATTAGTTTCAAAAGTATCAAAAGCTCCCTGCGAGCTAAGCACTCAGTAAACAGTCACAATACACTACAATACAGTCATCTGTCCGAGAAGCCTCAGCTGTGTAGTCCGGTACTCCGGTCACTATACCCTAGGCATTCAATATGCTTTTTTGAGATCCAGAGTTAGGGTTGAAATTTGTTAGTATAGTATAAAAATATGGAGAGCTAAAAGATCATTACACATTTTAAAAGTTGTATAAAGGTCTTTGACCCTACCTGTATTACAAGCTCAGCATAATGCGATCAGATAAACAACCAGTTACCTCAATAATATACGTTCAATACATTTTTTATAACAGATATTTTCACCAGAGATATATCAACATCTTCATCTGAGCCCAACCAAGACTACCTGCCACTTCTGGAAGAACTTTCTCACAATGTCATTTTTGCTCCGGGTGAAACCTCTAAGACAGTAACCATCGATATTGTTGATGATACCTTCTATGAATTACCTGAGGAGTTTGAAGTAATATTGGCGAGTGACATAGCCGCTGAACTCAGTGCCCCAAGTAGTGCTGTGGTTACCATCATAAGTGATGATAGTGAGTCATAAACATGATATTAATGACACTTTTTAATTTCTATCGTCATTCGGTCTAATATCGTTTCGTCTAATTCCCATTTAGTCTGTATTCAATTGGTCAATTATCAAAAAGGCTAACTACTATTTATTGAGACGAACACGTGTATAACAAACAAGCGAACTACACTAGGTATCAAATCTAATACATTATTCCCAGGAATTATCAGTAGAATTACTTGTATAGTTATTGGTTATTGGCTTAATTTGTGGCCAACATCCTGTCCCCCTTGTTGGTAAATCTGAAAGACATCTGCAGAACAGGGAGGACTTAGTCAACAAGATGTCTAAATTCACTCTCGGTCCCGATGAATGCCTTGTGGCCTTTGATATCACAGCCCTCTTCACGTGCGTTCAGGTGGATGAAAGTTTAGTGATTGTTAAGGACTTGTTAACAGCGGACACCACCTTAGAGTCCAGAACTGATCTTAGTCCGCAACAAGTTACTGAACTTCTGAGCACCTGTCTGAGAAGGCTCTTCAATCGTGTGCTAATCCCCCCAAATACTGGGGGCGCTATGTCGATGACATTATGTTGATTATGGACAAAGCTGAAGTAGATAGGTTCACGCAACATCTGAACGCTGTACACCCATCCATCAAATTCACGGTTAAACTTAAAAGCAGCAATGCACTCGCGATGCTTGACACCCTCATCACTCGTGCTCCTGACGGTAAGCTGGTCTTCAGTGTCTGCCGTAAAAGTACTAACACCGACCAGTACTTGAATTTCTCCAGTCACCAGCCATTGTAATTGTAACACAAGCTAGGAGTGATTAGAACTCTGACTCACCGCGCAAAAACTTTGTCATCTTCTTGAAAAAGAATTAGATCATGTCAAGAAGTCACTGTCCATATGCGGATACACCAAATGGACCTGGACTGCGCTGAGTAGTAGGAAACGGGATCCCAAACCTCGCAGGAGTGATACCCCCTCCATAGGTCACGTCCCGTTACCCTACGTACAAGGCGTGACGGAAGCGATAAACAGGAAAATCAGGAGTGCTGGTGTAACTGTTCAAGTTAAACCCTCGAACACCATCAGGAGCATGGTGGTGTTGCCCAAGGACAAAGTAAAGACACTGGACCGTACGGGGTCCATCTATCAAATCCAATGTAAAGACTTTCCATCACAATATATAGGTGAGACTGAAAGAGCTCTCGGAAAAAGGGTTTCCGAACACAAAAGAGAGCCCTGGCCGGTCGGAGGACATATGAAAGCTGCTAGACACTCCTTTGACCCTGGTGAGGTCAAGGTGTTGGACAACGATTCCAGGTGGTTTCAGCGAGGGGTTAAGGAAGCGGGTATACATCGCATCCTCCGAACCGGACCTCAATAAAGACCAGGGACGCCACCCCCTACCAGCCGCCTACAAGAGGCTACTCGGGTCAAGTGGTTTGGGTTCATTGCCCAGATCACGTGTCCCGAGTAGCGGTACGTCTCCCAGTACTACGCCAACTCAGTGCTGAAGAAGTGACCTCGGATGAGGCTCGAAAATTCCACTCGGAAGTGAAATTTTACTATTGCTTGTGTGAATCAGTTTTAAATTGTTCTACATTATACTTGTATAGTTATTAGATTATACCTGATAGGTATTAAACCAAAATGGTTATTGAACTAAATGGTTTTAGACTTATTGGTTATCGGTTGGATCAAATGGTTATGGTCCAAACGATATTAAACACAACGGATGCAGACCTCAAGAGTTTAGACCAAACGGATGTAGACAAAATGTGTATTAGACGAAATGATATTAGACCAAATGGCAAGTCCCCAATAAAAACTGTGCGTATTTGAATTTATTGTTTGACTGGAGGGAACTTAATGACAGTGGACGAATTTTGGGTTTAATAAAATTATTGAGCTGTAGTAAGGAGTATACTTCGCACAAAAGTGTATGCAGTATCATCGTAGTCTTACCAGCAGATTCTATTCATGCCACTTTCTCTTTCAATATTTCAGTTATATGCGCTTTAGATTGTCAAAATGGCGGCTTCTGTGTTGGGCCAGATGAATGTCAATGTGCAGATGGATATACAGGCACATTATGTGAAGAAGGTAGGAATTATGGAATATATTTCATTTGAATAATCATAGTCATTTCGTTGTAAATCAATTTAAGTACGATAACCATATAACTCGTCTTGATTTCCTCATAATGTCCAATACCAGATTATTGTGAAACTTGCGAGCGATTTGTATTTGACCAATAAGGTAGAGAGCTTATCCCAACGCAAGTAAAAGTTCAAAAAACCATTGGCTAGAAACCAATCGCTCGACGTTCAGCGATGAAGTATAAATTTAGCTAAAAAGAGTCATAACCGTAAATTGTGATTATCAAAATTGGCAAAATTTAAAAACAAAACACGGAGAAGAAAGTGACGCCTTGTTTAGTCACCTTGTACAGTCATTATAATACACAGTCTGGGGAATCGGGACCAGTACCTCTCGCACTTTTGAAACCCGGACGCCACTGACTGCAAGGTGCAAATTATGTCAATTTAATAAGGGAGTGATTCAAATTATGATTGATAATTTATTTCCCTTTTTATACGTTTCCTTTTAATATAGATATAAATGAGTGTGAGTTAAATCCACCAATGTGCATCGGCAATAACATAGAATGTTTCAACAAAGTTGGAACGTACAAATGCATTTGCACGGATCCAGAATATAGCCTTGAAGGCAATCGATGTATTCGTAAGTGAATATTAGAATTTATAATATACTTTCACTTAAGCTGGAATACTTTGACCCCACTATCCATCTATGGGGTTTCATACGTGTCTTTAAGCCATATGACAGGTGCCTTTAATGATGTTAATGAAACAAAAAATCTTTTTAATATAAAAATCTTTTTAAAATATTTTACAGAGTCAAATATCAAAAAGGGCTTTCCGCTGATAACAAAATATCAATTTGGTAGTACTAAAGTATTAATGTGATTGTTGATGAACATCTTATGAATTCATATCTAATTATGCGATTGATCGTATATTAAACCAGCTTGTCATGATGAGAAAAGATACTGGATTTTAGGACAAGCTCTAAATAAACACGAAGGACAAAATTATGGTTATCGAGCAATTCTGTTTTTAAAGCCATCACTTAAGAACAGGAAGTGAGAGTTTAACTGAGCAGCTGTAGTCCTACGTACATATGTAGGGATAGGGAATAATGGACCTAATTGTATAGACTATCCCTATGCTTAAGGTGAATCTTGTGCCGCCTTATGTTACACTCTCACCATTGCCCTGGGAAACACCGATTCAGAATGTGTGGGTTTAAGTGTGCTTTCTTATTTAATTTAAATACAGTAAGCCAAAATATTAAGGTACCAGTTGTGTTCACCCCTGTATATCCTATATATAAAAAATGTGTCAAAATTAAAACAAGCAGCCAATACCTGTACTCTTTAGCTCTGATTTAAGACCTCACCTGTTGAAATTGGTTGAAAATTAAAGAAGCGGTGGTCTAAAACCTAATATAGAACGAAATCAAAAAATCAAATCAATGAAAGCACGTCGCTAATTTTAACGTGTTACTCAATGGAAGCATGGCGCTGGTTCTCTTTTCGTGAACGCATTGTGTGCAAATTAATGGGGCACGCCATGGAGGAAACCACAACTTTTACATTGGCATCTTCCTTGGGTTTTTGGATCCTCATATCTTTATTTCTTGAACAATTTTAACAAACGAGGTCTTAAATTCGAGCTAAAAGATGCAGCGATTATGACATATATGTCTTTGTTTAGGATATGCAAGGGAACATAACTGGCTTACTGTAGTTGATGCCATAAATCATTCACATATTCTCAGATAACGAGAACTAAGCAGATGTTAGAAAAATGCAAACTATTGATTGATTATGCGTATACATTATGTGACTTGTCATGTCAAAAAGAGAAACTTTTGGGCAGGATCGCGAATGGAAAAATAACCAAAAATCTGACCTGGGGTGATTTTTTCACAATTTAGGTTTGTTGCGAATTTGTTGTGTTATTAATGTTAAAAATATTGTCTGATAATTTCAGACTGGAATATAACTGACATCTTGTATTTTTGGAGATATTTTTCCAAGGTAATTCCTACTCTCAAAATTGTCAATAATATTTTGAAACACCGATATCTCAATTTCCAATTTTATAATACCATAACTTACGAACTTAATATCTTCGCTTCGGAATGTCCGATTTCATTGGGGAAAACGGCGTTGTGGAGCAAAATATCTCTTTATTTAAGATATGTAAACACCTCAAAATTGATAAACTGCCCAAAAGTGTCTCCATTTGACATGACACGTCACATTATATGCACGAGCGCGCACTCCACGTGCTATATTGGGTTTGGTTGATGAATTTTTAGTTGCTTGTATTTTCCAACACTTTAGTAACGATTTTGTTTTAAAAATAGCCAAAATCATGGATTTTTGCTCGTGTATAAAATAGGTTAATAAATACGTATCACTTTCTTGTATTTGCTGCATGTAGGTGAAACGAAAACTATTATTGGACGAATCTACGCAGATGGGTTAGATGGCCTACCACTACAATTTGTGAGAGAAATGTATGACCCTGATAGTCAAGAATTTAAATACTTGGCGGATATTGTTGAAACTCAAGTTAGTATCAAATTACTGCTATTGATTTACTTCCCATGTACTTGGAATAAATGAAAAATCGCACACAATCTTCAAAATTGCCCAGTTGCTGATAATCTCACTATACAATGAAGGCTCTGTAGAATCTAAGTTTGCTTCTGCAAATTCCATCCGCAAATTCCGTATTTTTTGCAGATTTTTAATATCCCACGTTATGGTCACGTTTTGTTTATACTGGGCACCTAATAAGGGTGCCTTTGTTGCATTCTTATTTATCAAGACGTGTTTACATGCATGTAGCTTGTTAATTTGATATTCATTATGAGCTTGTTCAGTACTATTTATTTTCTTAGACATTGGTCTTTCAATTTCTGAAACAAAAATTTATGATTTTCATTTGTACTAATTACTGTAACTCGTTAAGTCTAATTAGTCAGGGGTGGCTCATGTGGCGGAGGATCATGTGGCGGAGGATCACAATGCTGTACAATGGTGATCCTCCACGACGTGATCTTCAATAAACATTATTGATGGATATTTACTTATCTGTACTTGATCTCAGCCAAGTAATATCATATTTGGCATTCATTGCCTCTGTGTGTGTTAATTAGACAATTAAAAATTACTAATTACTTGTTGCTACATTAATAAAGTTCGTTGCCCTCTATATATTTGAATAGGGATTTAATGTAGGCAACATTCAAAAGGGTGCTATGGACAAACGAAACATGATAAAAGACTAAAATTTCTTACGCAGACCTTGGTTGTGATCATGCTCACTTTTAATCCAAAAAGTCCATTTTTACGAAAACGCTTCATGGAATTCTCTTTTAACTTTCAAAACTGGATTGTTGAGCTTATTTGACATCTAGTTACATGCCTCAATCATGAAAATTTGCATCTCCAGTGCCAGATAAGGGGTGTTTTGAAAAATTTTATATAAATATTGATAGATTTTTGACCACCCTGTATTTACATAATGAAGTACTTGACCGCTAAAAGTTCCATATGGCTGGGTGGGCAATTAAGTTAACTATATTAAACATGTGTCAAAACTTTACATTATCAATGTACGTCGAGGGGTGACACCCTAACTGAATTAATATTTCCATCCTTATTTTGCTTGTTACACCCTGTATATTATATGGGTCACCCTTTATAATGACTCCCATTGTATGGTTTCTGAAATTTTCTGAGTATATGCTCTCAGAATATATACTTTTATTGGGTTCTAATATAAACTTTTGAAGTTATAGTACCAAACCTATAAAGGCATGTGATTTGTTTGAAATATGACATGTGCGGAATCCCATTACCCCCCCCCACACACACACACACACAAACGACATGGGTATGTTGATGGTCATGGTGAGATTTATTCTAGAATCAACAATATTGAATCGACATGTTTCATAGGTATTTTCGGTACGTGATATAGGTACTATAGCATTAGTATTACACAGCGAGAACAAAAGTACTAACCATTGCAATTATTGGTTTCGCAATACCTAGGCACTATTATCTTTTTAGCCTTCGTTTCTGTTCTCGTTTTTTGTTTCGAAAGTTATTTAAATTTCGGACATGACAACTTGAAGTGAGAGGGTCGGTGCTCATCCAAGAAGCGCCCACCCCCCATACCCCCCCAAAAAAAAAATACGGTCTTATATTCGCAATAAGTTGTACGGAAATTGACTTGTGTTAAATGTACAATGTACATGTTGTGGTACTCGAACCTAGACGGTAATGACTCATAAATATAGTCTGGCATAGAAATAAATTACTAACCAGGTTGTAAAGCTGTAGGTATGTGGATCATCAACTCACACGTGTTTATTATAATGTTATTTTTGTCAATCATTGAGTATACTGATAAGATGTATGAAATTTTGGGAGGGGATGCAAAGAGAGGAGAAGAGCGGAGAGGAGAGGAGAGGAGAGGAGAGGAGAGGAGAGGAGAGGAGAGGAGAGGAGAGGAGAGGAGAGGAGAGGAGAGGAGAGGAGGAGGAGAGGAGGGAGAGAGAGGAGAGGAGGGAGAGGAGAGCAGAGGAGAGGAGAGGAGAGCAGAGCAGAGAAGAGCAGAGGAGAGGAGAGGACAGGACAGGACAGGAAAGGAGAGGAGAGAAGATGAGAGGAGAGGACAGGAGATAAGTGAAGAGAGGAGGAGAGAGGAGATAGGATGGGGGAAGAGAGTAATTAGATGATGTTACCAATTTCAGCATCACCAAAAATCCAAAACTTGTCTTCTTAGTAAAAATTATAATATATTAGATTTGTCAATTTTGAAACCATTATTCAGCCAAATCAAAATCCAAGATGGACGCCTTTTTTCAAGATTGCCGCCACTGATTAATAAAAGGATAATGTTTATAAGGATCGCATTGTCATAAAATCACTTATTAGTTTCAAAACATCCAATTCAAATTTGTAAATAGCCACAATTTTTCAAGATGACCGACCGTAAATGAGAAATAGCGGCAGTGTGGAAGCAAAATACACGAGCAGGCATTCATCTCTCTTTGGATTTCGCCCGATAGTCGTTAAAACAAATAACTGAAAACTGAAAATCGCAGTATTTTCGGTAATACCAATTCACAGACAGAGTTGGTATGGAAAATGGTCGATGTCTTTTTTCTCATCTTCAATGAATTCATTCCTAAATATCGTGTCACGTTTTACCGATGATTAAATTAGATATTAATTTTGAAATTAAAATGTCTTATCTACGTCAGTTGATTTGCAGTGATAGCGCATGCATGCGGGAGACAGTATTGACAGCATAGTTGTATGTAGACTGTCCCACAGTCTCGGTTCCATCTCTGGGTAAATGATTAGAGCTTACTCCTTCTCTCCATAGTGCTCCTGGAGCATTGTGTGTCGACGAAAACTCAATTAATCTACAGACCAACATGCTTATTTTTTTATAATAGCGTTTCTAATCCGAGACTGTTACATTTTGAATAGAGATGTCCCTTGCAAATAGTTATCAAGCTATGTAACGTGGCTGTTGCGTCAATTATGATAGCACGCCCGGGCGTCAATTCAAATATGGTAGGCACATAACATGCATGACCCAGCTCTATTGTTATTTTGCACGCGCGTTGGTTATGATCATTAGACTATCAATTAAAACCACTTCAAATATGTAGTAGCAGCAATCCATCAGAGTGCTGAAGAAGTGAGCTTGGATAAGTCACGAAAATTACACGTAAGTGTAAAATCAATTTGCTTGTGTGAATCGGTTAATATTTACACCAATAGTATCACTTCAAATATCGCCTTGCATGCTGGGATCTATATTGATTGGTCAGACCCAGTATCGGTAAAATTGAATTCACACAAAATGCTGGGAAATGGAAGGCAACTTGCCTACAGATTGGGAGGGTCCATGTATCGGATTTAGTTTACGGTTATATAATCAACATTACCAGTCGTTCTCCATGGACCCGAGAGAGGGTCTAAGTTGTATGCGTTTTCCTTTAACGCTTCTTTTGTAAAGTACAAGGTGTCCAATAAAAAGGTTACATGTAGAAAATGAACCGCATTTTGTGATGGTACAACAAAACAATGTAATTTTTTCAGATATTATTTATCCATCCTTCCTTCCTGTTTGCTAAGTTTCAATTCCGTATCTTAAAAGCAGCTTAAATTATTAGCGCAAGATGACAAGGGTGTCAAGAATGGGTAACCATCAAAATATTGCACAACGAAAGTTGAACACAAGCATTTTATTACTTTTTTATGTTTCTCTCATTTTCATTGTTGAACTTATTGCACAAAAGAAACATGTTGAAAAATTAAATATTGTGCACTGAAAATAAATCAGTTTTACAGCTTCTTGACTCTTGGTGGTAGCAAGTAAATTAAAATGGTCAAGAACACGTTTTTGGTGAAAGCAGTTCTGCACGCTGTATCTTCTGTCATCAACATAGTGAAATGACTATTCCTATGCTTTCTTTTCTATTCCTAGGCCTTGCTTGATTTTGTTGAGTTGAAATCACTGCTGTTTTTTTTTGCATTTCTGACTGAACTCTTGAAATAAAATTGAACAAGTTTTATTCTTTGTTTATCAGAATAAAATACTACATCTGCCATGCTCAGTGGCTGGGCCTACTCAAGTGCCCCGCCAAATGCACGGTGGCTGTCACGGTGATACATGTATGAACCTCGTGTTGCATTTATGTCACGTAGAGAGCTTGGTCAGGAATGTCTGGAATGCGGGCAAATTATGTACGTTGTGAACTTGACATTCGCAGGGGTACTAGTAGAGGGTACATAGATTATGTCATGAAAAGGAAATTTATATATGTTAACATTAACTTAGATTATTTTCAAAAATCTACATGTAACCTTGTTTTGGGACACCCGGTATAACAATATAATTTTATAATATTGTTTTCTCTTTTGTCTCGTATTGAAATTTCTATAGCTTCGCAATAAACTGCCACCCGCCGTCGATGGGTTTGATGAGGTATCTGTTGCACGATTATTTCCTACGTCGGATGGACACGTGGGAATAGTGTTTGAAACGAGTGTGGCTGCCGCTTCACGCACTGACGGGACGGATGTTGACATCCTAATCGCAGCGTGTATAACACCAGATGGGTATTTGGGAGACAGTACCTTGAGAGTTGCCAGACCCATAGGTAATAGCAATACAAGCAAACAACCAATAATCATCATCATCATCACAATTCGTCGTCCGTATTCCATAGTGGCGTATAGTGGGGCGCCGCGAATAAACAACTTTTCGAGAAAATCGGGTTTGAAGAAATGCCAATTTAAAATCGAGTTGTGTAAATCAGACATTCATTATATTTTGTAAATGATGTGAAATTTCTGTAGTAAACTAAATAGATTTTATTGTTATATATTTTCAAAAGAAATAAATACATACTATTGCTGGCAAACTGACAATAAAACTATACGTCACTATGGAAAACGAACAAAACGCAATACCCTAACCTTACGTTAACCGTACGCCACCTCGGTCGCCGTGTAATCCCTATGGCGTTACTTTTCGTCGTTCGTATTCCATAGTGGCGTATAGGTCCGATACGCGTACGCCACTATGACATACGATGTTTTTCATTTTTGCCGATATTTCATAATTATAAAATGTGTATAAAAAGTGGCGTATGGTCGATACGCCACTATGGAATACAAAAAATGTCACTTTGTAACTATACGCCACATTTAATTAATTAATTACTAATTAATTAGCTAATTATGACTGATGAGACTTAGAAAAAACGAAAGAGAACATCGTTAAAAACATATGTGCCAATTTTCAAAAAAATGACCAAAAATCACTATACGCCACTATGGAATACAGCCGACGAATTGTTGTCATCATTATCATCATCATCATCATCATCATCTCCAACGCCAACAATGCAACCACCATCACCACCACCACCACAACCACCACCACCACCACCCCAACCACCACCACAACCACCATAACCACAACCACCATCACAGCCACTACCACCACCAGCACCACATACACCGCCAGCACCACCCACCAAAACCACAACCACCATCACAGCACCACCACAACAACCACATCACCAACCACCATCACAGCGACTACCCCCACCACCACAGCCAACACCACCCACCACCACCATCATTATATCTTTGCTTTATCACAAGGACAAGGACAATACACAAGAAGTATCGAAGGCATATTTTATGCGAGCAATGGAGAGGAGTTCGACCCGAGTTTGCTGGACACAAATAGTCCCGAGTTTCTTGAATTTGCCAGTGAAGTTGACCCAGCAGTACGTGTAAAAATTGTTTGTATCATTCAAAGCCAGCAAAATTTCGGAAAAGGCTTCTTGCAAAACTTGATGTTTCATTAAATATTGTATAGGAAACCACTGTTAACGCATAAGGGTGCTTCTTTTTTTTTGTAATTTTGAAGAGCGTTTTTCAGAACAATATTATGCTAACCTATGACGCTTAGTTTTAGAAAATGTGTAACTTACCCTATTTGGCGCCCGGCGCCATGGTGTCGGAGCTAGGCTCTACCTAACCACGGACAAAACGTAACTCAAAAGAAGGTCCGATCAAGATTTTGCATAAATGATCAGCTGCAGAAACCGTGTTTCGTGCGTCTTGTTGACATTTATCAACCTACTAAATATGAAGCCCACGTGTCATTTAAATTTGAGCTATTTCTTCCTGTTTTAGCCACGTTTGTCAAAACTACGCATCACGTTGACAACTAAGGTATGAAACATATTTAGTGAAGTTGTGAAAAACGCTATCCAAGTATCCTTAACCTCTCTGTAGTTTAAAGGCCTGAAACTGGTATATAGTAGGACGAAATAAGTACAAAATAATGCTGTAGTTAAACGTCAGGAGTACGTGCTATTATGGTTATGCTTAACCTCCCTATAGTTTAAAGGCCTAAACATGGCATACATGTACATGGCAGACCGTTTCACGATTGTAATATCAATTAAGTCAGCGAATTGTAATCAAAACTTTGGATTGTAATAGAAGTTCCAAGAGTGCAAATGTCACCTGTTCTTATCCTCTCCTGTTTGGTCACAGTTGGCAGAAATATTCCATGATCCAATATTCCAAAGTGTTCAGGTAAAAAGAGTTGTCCCGATCGGAGACATGATCTGCGTGGTCTACGAAGTCACGGTAGCAAGCACTTCACCGTTAACAGTGGGCGACGTCGATAAAATCTTTAGGGATGCTACTGGTTTGTCTGGATATTTAGGATACACAGACTGGCGACTTTTGTCAATTGGAGGTAAGAACTAAGACATATCTGGCTACAGAAAAGGTTACAGCTATCTGATTTCCTTAAAAATCGTTAAATTGACGCTGACAGTGTAGAATTTGGCACAATTACCCTACTAGTACTAAGCAGGGTGAACATTTAAGATATGGGGCCATATAAAAAGCACTCCAATCAGATATTTTCATGTTTGTAATATGTGCTATTGTCTAGATTTTAAACAAATATATTACTAATAGCGCCATGATATTATATATAATGACTGTGCCTGTGAAGCTTTATATTTCATTCTCACCCAGTCCCATTAAGCTACTAATATAAAAGAAAGATTGTTATCTACACACTATCATTGGTGAATCCCCCGGGGGCGGCGTATCCGGAGGTGGCAGGGGTAGATTTCCAATCAGCGTAACATGTCTTCCAGTGAAATGGAGACGAATAATCGGTGCAAATTAGCCGTGTGTGGATCCTGAAATTGGAAATTATCCAATGACCTTTGCACCTCTGAACAACCAAGCTGGTTACGTGTCAAACATCGCATTTTGCGCCACTTGTTTTTAAAAAAAATATTTTTGCTACATTTATTAGTCATTGATTGTATTAAATTATTATCATTATTTTAATTGGTGTGTTTCTCTCTTTAGATAGATGCCCAAGATCATTCTGCGCTAATGGAGGCGTCTGTAATGTGCAAACAGGTTTCACTTTTAGTTGCATGTAAGTTTGCAAGTTTGCAAGTCATGTGTGTGTGTATGGGGGTGGTTATATGTCAGTTAGGTGTCTTGTTTAGGGGGGTTGTTATATGTCAGTTAGGTGGCTTGTTTGCTGCTACGTTAAAAGCGTCTTATATAATATGTAACCAAGCATCATACGAAGGTCATACAAAATGTTCTACCTCCATCATCACATTTCTGTTATCTTACGTGTCAGGATATTGAAATTACCCATGATTTTATTCTTAAATTTTAGCTACAAAATAAAAGTTATTTGATGAAAATGTGGTTTTGGGTTGTTTAGATATATCGGTTATAGCGATTTGGCACAAAAAACTTAAGCCAAACGTTTAGTAAGCATCATATTGTAGCTTTGGATATTCTCCATAAAAATGTTTTCAAGATGCGGTTGTCCAACTGCTTACTCAGGGTTAATATTTTGTTACTATTTGAGCCTCCTGACATGCATTGGGGCTTTAAAAAAATGCTCAACCGATCGGATATTACGCAAGCACACAAGTGAGATCATAACTGATGCTTAATCGTTCCCCCAGTATAATATAAGTAAAGTAGGTAATGGGGATACACATACTGCACAAGAACAAATAAACACAATGGGGAACGATTGCTCGCTACAAGAGGAAACTGAAATACTACACCCCTCGATAAATGTGTGTCTATTTTTACATTTTTCTCAAAAACTAATAACACAGTGGTAACAAAAGTTATGTATATTATAGGGGCAAGGAATCCAATTACTACACTGGAATTTCAGTGACCCAAGACAAGCGGTTTGTTATTTATGATAAGAAATAATGTACCTCGTTTCCTATCATAAGTACTGAACCGCTTGTCTTGAGTCACTGAAATTTCACTGTAGTAATTGGATTCCTTGCCCCAATAATATAATTAACTTTTATTACCAGTGTGTTATTATTGTTTGAGAAAAATGCAAAAATAGTCACAAATTTACCACAGGGGTGGAGTACCCCCTAATAAGAAAGAATGAACACTTTACGACCCAAAGTGTTATAATTAAACTTGCAACAAAAATACATTTACTGTTTGCAAATGTGATGCTGGTTAAAATAACAAATAAACACAAATCCCGACATGCACATTACCCAAATTAAAAAAGGGGGAATGTGCCGTCATAGGCATCTCTAGACGGACGCCTTATCCATTAGGCTACCAGTTCCCACTGATAAACTGTGGTTAAAACTGGGTCTAATGTAAGCAGTCGCGGTACCCAATACACACAAACAAATATTACGCAAGTACACAAGTGAAGGAGATCATAACTGATGCTTAATCGTTTCCCCAGTATATTATACGAAAAGTAGGTAATGGGGATACGCATCCTGCACAAATACAAATAAACATAATGGGGATGCCGGAACGACTGCTCGCTACAAGAGAAAGCTGAATATATTTATTAAGAAAGAATGAACAGTTTACCCGACCCAAAGTGTTACAATTAAACATGACAACAAAAATACATTTACTGTTTGCAGATGCGATGCTGGTGTAATTGGAGATCGATGTCAAGGAATCAACGGTACTGATAACACTTCAAATGGTAAATATTTAGTCCTCACACTTTTCTTCTTTTTGACGGAGAGAAAGGAAATAAGAAAAGAAGAATGAACGAAAGGAGTAATGGTAGAAGAGAAAGGTTACAGCATGTAGACTGATTTTGGATTCTGTCATGTTGACAGAAGCTTACAGATGAGCTTTTTATTGAGTAGCGACGTAGCTTATGGCGCCTTCATTCAGCTTAGTGATTACTCTCCTTCGGTCACCTGACCAGCCGGTCAATGCCCTCCTTCAATATATCAAGGGTCTGTCGGAAAAGCTAGCAAACATTTTCCGTGACCACGAGGTAAACGCATACCACAAGCCGGTTAATACAATAAGGTCTTTCCTTGTCCAGCCCACGCATAGAGCTCCGGACTCTAGCAAATGTGGTGCTATATACAAAACCAGTTGCTCGGAGTGCACAGACACTTATGTTGGCGCGATGGCACGAGCAATCGCCACTAGGTTCAAGGAACATACTAGAGCCACAGCCCCGCTGACAGCAGTCGGTGAACATACATATAATAAAAAAATCACCCACATCAAAACCTGGTGGTCATGTAACCGGGAGAGTCATCACTACGCTGAATGAAGACGTCGTGATGACATCGCAAGCTACGTCGCTCCTCAATACGAACACTGAAAAGGTAACTTTTGAAGCTTAGGAGAAAGGTTGTTTGCTTCGGCCACAGTAACCCTCGGGGAGTGTTTTGGTGGCCTGGTCACAGTTTTCTTGTGTATATCGTGCGCGGATGATTGCTCAAGGGTACCAAGGGGATGCTCGCGCTTACAGTTGCTTTGTTAAGAACAAAACTATGAAATCGATAAAATAGTAGAAGAGGACAAAAACGATAATATTTTATAGAACAGTTTAGACTCTTTAACACATGTTACTTTAAAAAATATACACTTTAATATACTGTATCAAGCAGAATATTATAAAAAACTGTTAACTGATGTATTTTCTTATGTACCCCGTCAAAACTATTTTCGAGACACCCTGTATAACAATGACGATGTATTTATAAAGGGTACACAAAAATAACTCCCCCCTAAAATTACAAACATTTCTTTTCATAACTTGACATATATTTCGTTGATTTAAAAAATTTAAAAACCAAGTTATGCAAAGAAATGTTCTGTAACTCCTAAAGTGATTTTACCATTTTTGAAACACCGGCTCAATAAAACCTTCTAGAAATACCCCGTACATATCAATGAATCATTGTTTGAATTTTACATAAAAATTTTTGGTTTTTATGTAGGTACCGCCTATAATCATGTTTTTGTAATATTTTGTAATTTTAGGGGGGAGTTATTTTTTGTGAACCCTTTATTTGTTCTATGACATAGGTATAACAACGCAAGGTTGGATCGCACTCGGATATGGGGTTGGTTGTTCTGCTTTAGCTGCATTTTTTGTAGCTCTATGTTGCATTTATTGGCGTATGGGAAGAGTAGGACCACGTAACATACCTTTCGACACAGAACCTCCCATACCGTCTTACGTAGTAAGGGACCCTTACGTAGAAGTGGACGCTGGAGGGCAGCTTACTCCAGCTTTCCCGTCATTATTGGTAAGTTAAACATTACTACTCTCAGGCAATAGGACAGCTTGCCCAGCTTTACCGTCATTATTGGTAAGTTAAACATTATTACCCGCAGGCAATAGGACAGCTTACCCAGCTTTCCCGTCATTATTGGTAAGTTAAATATTACTACTCTCAGGTAATAGACAGCTTACATCAGCTTTCCCGTCATTATTGGTAAGTTAACATTACTACTCTCGGGCATTAGGACAACGTACCCAGCTTTCCCGTCATTATTGGTAAGTTAAACATTACTACCCGCAGGTAATAGGACAGCTTACCCCAGCTTTCTCGTCATTATTGGTAAGTTAAAAATGACTACTCTCAGGTAATAGGACAGCGTACCCCCAGATTTCCCGTCATTAATGTTAAGTTAATCATTATTACCCTCATGTAATAGGACAGCTTACACCAGATTTCCGGTTAATATTGGTAAGTTAAACATTACTACTCTCGGGCATTAGGACAGCTTATCCCAGCTTTCCCGTCATTATTGGTAAGTTAAACATTACTATACTCCAAGTCTGTTGGACAGCTTACCCCAGCTTTCCTGTCATTATTGGTAAGTTAAACATTTTTATTCTCAGGCAATATCTCATTTTTGGTTAGCACCATTAGGTAATAGGACAGCTTACCCAGCTTTCCTGTCATTATTGGTAAGTTGAACAATACTACTCTCAGGCAACAGGTCAGCGTACCTGTTATTATTGGTAAGTTAAACATTACTACTCCCAGGCAAGCATTACTACCCTAAGGAAATAGGACGCTTACACATATTTCCTGGCATTATTGGTAAGTTGAACATTACTACACAGGGTAATAGGGCAGCTTACCCAGCTTTCCCGTCATTATTGGTAAGTTAAACATTACTACTCCCAGTCAATAGGACAGCTTACCCCAGCTTTCCCGTCATTATTGGTAAGTCAAACATTACTACTCTCAGGTAATAGGACATCTTACCCCAGCTTTCCTGTCATTATTGGTAAGTTAAACATTACTATTCCCAGGCAATAGGACAGCTTACCCCAGCTTTCCCGTCATTATTGGTAAGTTGAACAATACTACTCTCAGGCAACAGGTCAGCGTACCTGTTATTATTGGTAAGTTAAACATTACTACTCCCAGGCAAGCATTACTACCCTAAGGTAATAGGACGCTTACACATATTTCCTGGCATTATTGGTAAGTTGAACATTACTACACAGGGTAATAGGGCAGCTTACCCAGCTTTCCCGTCATTATTGGTAAGTTAAACATTACTACTCCCAGTCAATAGGACAGCTTACCCCAGCTTTCCCGTCATTATTGGTAAGTCAAACATTACTACTCTCAGATAATAGGCCAGCTTACCCCAGCTTTCCTGTCATTATCGGGGAAAGTTAGACATTACTACTCTCAGGCAATAGGACAGCTTACCCCAGATTTCCCATCATTAGTGGTAAGTTAATGATTACTACTCCCAGTCAATAGGGTAGCTTACCCGAGTTTTCCCGTCATGCTTGGAAAATTAAGCACTACTACTCTCAGGCAATATGGCAGCGTACCACAGATTTCCCGTCATTAGTGGTATGTTAAACAGCACTACTCCCAGTAAATAGGATAGCTTACCCCAGCTTTCCCGTCATTATTGGTAAGTTAAACATTAATACTCTCAGGCAATAGGACAGCTTACACCAGATTTCACGTCATTATTGGTAAGTTAAACATTGCAACTCTCAGGCAATAGGGCACCGTACCCTATATTTCCCGTCTTTATTGGTAAGTCAAACATTACTACTCCAGTCAATAGGACAGCGTACCCCAGCTTTCCCGTTACATTATTATTAAGTTAAACATTACTATTCGCCATATTCTGTAAATAATAAATAACGTGAAATATAATAATAATAATAATAATAATAATAATAATAATAATAATAATAATAATAATAATAATAATAATAATAATAATAATAATAATAATAATAATAATAATAATAATAATAATAATTATTATTATTATTATTATTATTATTATATTTCACGTTATTTATTATTTACAGAATATGGCGAATACTGGAACAGGCAACGATGCCTATTGGATGTCTGAAGCTGAAGAGTAGAAGGGACATCGTGACCACCTAATCTTATTTGATATCATGATACTGTGATTTCCGCACATTGATTATTGTCGGTTTACTATATTCCGTATCAGTTTCCATAATCCTAGGCAGTTTTCATTCAGCGCGTGTAATCATAGTGTAATGTATCCACCATGCTAAAGAAGCTTTCCACTGACCTAAAAGTACATAACATGGCCATCTATAGTCATTGTAACGGTTTATAGTCATTCTATCTGCGGGAATCATGATGACATCTTGATATTGAAATAGTTTTGAATCTCAAGCAGTAACGTAATATTTAGAATGAGATGACTCTTAGATCATCGTTAACCTGTAATTAATTTAATAAAATGCAAATAAAAATTAATGTGAAATAGATAACAATAAGGAAAATCAGGCCAAAGTTTCACCGGACGGGTGAATGAAATGAATCATAAATTTGTAATTTATTATACTCAAATGAAACATAAATTTGTAATTATAATTATACAAAAACATAATAAATTACTAAACAGACAAAAAACATGGAATCGGATTAAATGAATACTTGAGTTATAATATTTTTGTAATCTAATTTCGATATGCGAGTGATTTTCATTAGTTAAAAACACGCATATTATTTTGTATGAAGTACTTGGAGAGACATTATTCATCTACACGAGATGGAAAAGAGTTGTAAATATATATGAAGAGCTTATTTCTAAACTGTGTTAAGTCCACAGCCCCATTTGTCTCATTTACTTGTGTGATACAATCACAATCACTTTGAAAAGTTTGGCACAAGCAACAATGAGTTGTACCATCGATCAATAAGGCATTATTGACCATAACAATGCTGTATAATAGTATGCAGACTATTGTCTCATTTGGGAAACAAAGCCTCAGACAAAGTATTGTTACTGTGCATCCATCCACTGTTTGCCTTGTAAGGGTGCATTCAACTGAAATTATAATACCTCCCATTGCAATACCGTAAAACCCCGTCTACAAGCATATAGTGTGCTTCTGATGAGAGCTAGATTAATCCAGTCGCCATTATGGAGTTTGAGCAAATAAATTACGGATCTAAGCATATACAAACAAGTATTATTTTAAGACCGATCTATTGTATTGGTATATTAACGCTTGCTTCGAATTAATTATGCTTTTATAAAAAATACTATATATGCTTGTAGACGGGGTTTTACGGTATTGCACAGGCAAATCAGAAACATGGGTTTGTGGACTTAACACGGTTTGGAAATAATTATATTTAGGGAGTTAAATGCTTATTTGCTGTTAGTTATATACCTATTGTAACACTGCTTTAAAAATGTATAGCCTAAAAATACACATAACAACTGAAAGATTCCCCTTCCCCACACACAAATGGAAACAACTACCTACCGTGCAGTGAAGCAGCCAGCCAAAAAAAAAAAAAAAAAAAAAAAAAGAGGGGATGAGGTAGGGTACAGAGTGTGCAGACTGCAACGGACTATTGGTTTAAGGTTATTAATTATTTTAAACTGTTGTGATTTGGTAGTTCACAGCATCTTACGAATGGTAGTAGGCTTTGGCACAAACTGCATTGCTCAATTCATAGCGAGCATGTAGAAGAATTAAAGTATCACAGATATACTTTTATAGGTGCTGCGGTTCTTGAGTTACGTTGTAAAGAGGGCTGAAACAACAACACTTTTGTAAAACGTACATAACAACAATAAATTAAGCAAGTTTGCAAAGTATACGATTTGTAGAATGAACTTTTGCAAAACATCAAGGTGTTAATTTTCAATAATATATTGATCTAGAAAATGAAAATCGATTTTTAGGTTGCTTCGACCAACAATACCTCGTCTACCCTTAAAGGTAAATTCAGGTCGGAAGGGCGGCTTACCAGGACTAATTCGATCTACCGTACAGAAATTGGACCACCGTTGCAGTGTGCATCCCCGGCCCGCTTTACACCAGATCTATTTTATTTTATTTACGGGCCAAAATAGTGTAAATTTGTTAGCAATTTTCCGGGCAAATTTCGGGCAAAAAGTAAGACTTTTTCATGTTTATAGTGAACAAAAGGCTACCGTCGAGCCCTATAGGAACTGCAGTGCAATCCAAACAGGGCGACCGAGCCACTTCAACTGTACACATATGTCTGGAATGACATCTAAACTAAGCTTGCTTCGGAACAAAATTGATTCTTTTATGGTTGTACCGCAGTTTGTCCTATAAGAATGTTTGATATTATAAAGCATTAGAATAAATTATTTACAGGTATTTAATAGTGTAAATTTGTTAGCAATTTTCCGGGCAAATTTCGGGCAAAAAATAAGACTTTTTTATGTTTATAGTGAACAAAAGGCTACCGTCGAGCCCTATAGGAACTGCAGTGCAATCCAAACAGGGCGACCGAGCCACTTCAACTGTACACATATGTGACCATCCACATCGAAACGCTCGTAAAGTCGGCCCCTGGTCAATTTTGTTTTCTTGCGTATTTAGAAAATATATATCATTTAACTTCAAACAATATCCAGATTCGGTGTTATGGCTTGTTAAACTTTGCTACTTCAGTAAAAAGGTACATTATTTTTGGTACTACAATATATCTCTTTTTCTACATTGCTGGTATTAAATATCAAATGGTCATAATTGGCGGTCACTTCAAATCATCCCCAAGTCAACGAGGTTCAGGAATGTCCTCTCATTGTTAATTGTTGGTTAACTCACCACTTGAACAGGATTAAGCCAAAACAAACAAAGACTAAAGCTATTTACTATTAGTATAAGCTTATTATCCTCTGCAACAACAGGATTAAAGATTTGTATTTGACTGGACTGAAATGAGACACTTGTAGGACAATTATTAGGTGCATTATGAATACAAGCTTTGTGCACATTTTGGAATGTAACTCGAAATACAATTTGCCGACTTTACGAGCGGTTTGAGATGGATGGTCACATATGTCTGGAATGACATCTAAACTAAGCTTGCTTCGGAACAAAATTGATTCTTTTATGGTTGTACCGCAGTTTGTCCTATAAGAATGTTTGATATTATAAAGCTTAATTAGAATAAAAATATTTACAGGTATTTGAGACTTGTAAACGCTACATTTGCTGAAGAAAAATCGCATAAATACCGTCATAAATAACCAGGAAACATGAATGTGATGACTATTATCCGTCACTCCCCACGACTAACGTTGAACATTGTTTTTCAAATTCAACAGTGGTACAACCATACATCGGTACTTCAGGCCCTTCATTGTATGGCAACTTAAAAGGCTCTTATATGTAATAATCTCTGATGTACATAGTTAAGATATGATATTTTGGTTTTTAATCATAATTTCACCAAAATTTGGGTAAAGTTACTGTGACATCAAACCTCATATATCCGATATGTAAAACTATTATCACTGTACATTTGTAATGTAACAATAATTCAACGGGGTTTCAACGGGGTTTCATTGTAAAAAACAATATACAAAATGATTTTTTAGTTTATTATAATTTTAACAACGTGTTTAAGTTTTTTGTAGCTGTAGAAAATATATAATAATCGGAAAACAAAGATGTAAAATATCAGGGTTCGGTTTTTCCCGGCAAGGGTGGCAAAAGCTGTCAAAAGTTTTTTCCCGGTTTAAACCGGCAAAAATGACAAAAACCGGCAAAAACTCACTTATAGTGACTCAAATATTAAAAAGTAACACAGAAAGCTCAAAGAGTTAACACAAAACTTTGAATGAGTGATTCAACATATTTTTTGTCTCATCAAATTCTTAAAATTAAAAAGTTTTGATTTAATATATGCCACATTTCAGTTAAATTCACTTGAGCAATGAAAATCCATCCCTTTAATTTCTTCATATGTTTACTTACAAAATCTGGCCTTGTTACACTCAGGCAAATATTTTTGTAACTTGATATTTTGATTTGAGATGAAATTATAAATCACTCTTTTAGTTTTCGCCGGCAGAAATTGGCAAAACCGCGTTTTTCCACCTGCGGGAAAAAACTGCGAACCCTGTAAAATATGTATTATCCACTCGTATATATTATCTATTTGCTTTTTGTGAAGGTAGTTTTGTGAAGATAGTTCGATAAAGGGGATATAAAGCACAAAAATAATATTTAAACATAGTATCCATTTTCAAATATTTACCAGTTTTAGTGAACGAGGCTTAGTGCCAAATCCACTTTATGTACAAATTCAATGGGGTTTCTTAATGATAAGAATGGCATAACTCAAAAACGCTTTGTTGGCAAAAATTAGAATTTGACATACAAGTTTTTCTCACCCAACTACACATTGTGTATCATTTTTTTGGGCCTTATAACTGTGAAGTTGATGTGTGTGGGTTTTTGTGTGGCAGAAGCATTATACCACATACCTACAAAAACCCTAAAACGTGTTTAAACAATGTTATTATTGTGTTGATGCGTCCAAAAGAAATCACCTGATTATAGTAAACTGAGCTCAAAAAGAATCTTCTAATTTTTCACAACTTGTGAATCACAAGGTCATATCTTAAAATCCTGTCAATCAAAATATTCAAAATTGCACCCAGAATTACTTCAATACTCTATTCAAAACACATGTCAGTAAATAACCAAGCAATTGTCCAACTGACACAACAGCAAAAGACACTGACAGGGAACAGTTTCCTGGACCACTTTTACAACCCAATATTTAGCATCCAGCACAAAAATCTGCGAGTATGCAAGATCCTAGCACATATGAAACGTTGTTGCTTTTTTTCTTTTCACACACTTTCTTCAAGAAACAAGTTTAGCTCCACACTATTCCACTTACTCTTTGGGAATTATCACATGTGCAAGGATCGTGTACTCATTCTCAGAGATTTCTTTTGCTGGGTGCTGGGTCCAGGAAGCTGTTACATGACCGTGCATTTTGCTGTTATGTCAGCTGGAGAACTGATTGGTTACTGACATGTGTTTAGAGTAGAGCATTTAAGAAAACATGTGTGTAATGTTTGTTTATTTTGATGGACAGGATTTTAAGATATGACTTTGTGAAAATTTATAAGTTTCTTTTTGAGCTCAGTTTATATACGTCATAGTCCAAGGTTTTCGTTAAGTATTCTGCTTAGGGGGCATATTCAAATTTTGCTTATATGATTATGTATATCCTATCACCATCAGAAGGAAATTGAACTCCTTATAAATATAAGTTTGTATTGATAATTTGGTATTTGGTAAGGCATCATAGATTAACAGTAATTGTAAAGTAGAAACCACTTAAACTAGTAGCTTTTGTTTGTACACAGTATCCCCAGCAAATACACAAAATATTTTTAAAACAATATAAACGTGTTATGAACTTTCATGAACATAAACGTGTTATATCTGACTTGCTACCACGAAATCGGCGTAAAGTCGTCGCGACATTATACTAATTTTGTTTAGTTGATATTTGCGAGATTTTGGTTTGACTAAGTTGATGTTCATTGTTTGCCGCAACCTGTACAAGCCAGTAGTAGTCTCCTTCGTGAATGGTCCACTGTGCCCCCATTCAAAAGGACATACAGGAATACTTAGTGGCTTTAACAGGTGAGTGAACACCAACGTTATATTTTGATGGTTAGTCACACTTGATATCCCCGGCATGTTGCACTTATAAGTTTAGTTGCTTTTAAGATGAGGAGTTGAAACTTGGCACACAATTACAAGAAAGATGAGTAAATGTTATCTGAAAAATTGACGTTGGTTTATTGTACCATCAGAAAATGCAGTTCATTTTCGACATGTAACCTTTTTATGGGACGTCTTGTATTTTGCTCAATTCTTAGAAAGAAAACACGTTTATATTAACCAGTCAACCGAAAAACGTTTTATACCTTTTATATAACCTGACATTTAAACGTTTTGTGTAAAATATTTTGTGTGTTCTGGGATCTTTATTTTATATTATATATTATTACTTTTTGTGTAATTTCCATATTTCATAATTGAATAAATGGCAAATTAAACAAAACCATATAGTCCGGTGGCAGACCAAGGTAGGTTGGTTTTGCCCGTTAAAGTGTTTTTGTTTCTGGATTATTGTTCTGTTGGTAGTACAAAATGAGATTCCGAGGGATGTAAAATTGCCACCCCTGGGCAATTCGAGATATCCAAGGTCAAAGTTTATACAGGGGTCAAAATTATAAACTTGTCCAATTTTGTCCAAACATATGTCAAATTATTCCTCTTGTCATAAGGATTCAGAAAATATATAGTTTTACATATCTACGACTTATCATTGTGGAGTTATGAGTAAAAAGGTCAAAGGTTAAATAGAGAACTCCCACAGGGGTATGAAAAATGCTCCAATTTTAATGAAAATGGTTTCAAATTGGTCTTTCTGTACCACAACTCGAATAATGAATAGTTTGAACTACCTAGAATGACTTGTTGCCTTGGTAACACATTAAAATAGGTCATTGTCAACTGAGTCCTACTGATGTTGACCTACTGGTACTTCTCTGAATGCTTACCTAGGTAACGAGTCATTACAGTTTGTTATAATTATTCTTTATTCGAACTATTCTTATGCACTAAAAATAAATTCACGAAATTTCTCCACACGTCTTCAAAATTCGTGCTCAGACGTAAGTTCTATTGACTGTGAATAATAAAAAGTCATCATGGGAACTTTTTAATAATAACCAAACCGTGCCAAAATTAATAACAAGTAAAAATTGTGTGTATTATATTTTTCTGCTACATCTGATTCTTGTCACTTGTTAGTAAATTCAACAAGTTGCAATCAAGGTAAAATAATGTTTTCTTCTGTCGCTACATCAACGATAAGTTTTATTTGCTCAGTCAACATGGGCAACTGATCACAGACTATTCATGTGACAAACAAAATTACAATTGAAAAGAATGAATCCATCCATGATATTGCATGTCTATGTTTTATTTTATTTCTATTTTACGTATTTTGCTATACATGGTCTCTTTTACATAACTGCCGACTTTCCCACGTGTTTACTCTGATGCATTATGAACAGACGCAAGTTGATCGTTGAACTGATATTAAATGTGTCTGAGAATAATTGACTTTGAACTACCGTTTAATAAAGTGATGTAAGTTTGAAAATCAACTGAACGGATATTCAAACGTTATCTTGCTTATGGCAGCGGATAATGTCAATGTTACGTCTACTATAGTGGTTACTACTGGATACTGAAAAACTAGTTTAACTGAGAGACCGAGAAAACAATACAACTAATTTGACTCGTCTGGATTTGTGAGCAGCGACGTTTAATTCATTACACACCCCGTAAGGCAACCTATGTTCTCTGAGGGGAAACCCAATAGAATGTAAGCGGGGATAAGGGTACATTACCCATCCATTTCCGGAAAATGGATAGCAACAAGTTTGTGTCCGTTTTAAGATGTCATTGGCTGCTAGTGGGCACACTGTTTATAATTTGTTCCAAATATGGGAGCGCGCACGGTGAGTTTATTTTTGAATAATTTCCATGTAAAATATATACTTTTTAACTTTCATTATATTCGGGAGTTTTTAAATATTTTTTTCTTACAGGGTGAAAAAAAAGTGCTTGAAAACTTGTCCATGTAATTTACCTATTTATTTTTCGCTGAAATGATTTGAGCAACAATAGTAATATTTTTGATTAGTATAATGACGACGCTTTCACAAAATATACAGTTTGTTTAAGTTTTGCCTAAAGTTAAATTATACACGGTGTGCCAAATACCTGTACAAAATGTATACAAAATATTTAGATAACTGATTACGTACACATTATTTGGTCATGTATTAACAAATGAATACTCAAATATATTCCAGAATGTGACTTGAATGTTGCAAATTACAGTAAAAATGTTAAATTATGCCATACAAAGTTATGCAGGGTGTCATTAAATAGTAACACAACATAATTTCTGCAATTTAAATTATACATGGTGTCATCAAATAGTAACGCAACATAATTTCTGCTATTTTAAATGAACGACATGCAAATATGTTTTGAAAAGAAAAAATATGTTTAAAACATGAACATGTTTTCTACACCATGTACATCATTCCTTGAAGCAATCCCTTATTACTTATTTTAAAAAGGAATGGAAATTAGCCGTGTTTATATACTTCACCATACATGTATAGGGTGTAACATAAAATTCCATGATAGGCCTATGATATATTCGTAGCATAAATTGATCACAATTGACATACCTTGTCCAGTACAAAATGTTTCATACAGTGGTATTCCACGGTATTCGGTAATACAATGGTAGTCTCGCGGCCAGACTGTATGTGGCTATCACGAACATACAGTCTGGGAAACTGAAGGATCTACGTGATTGTGATTGGACAGTCGATTCTGAGTGTCAAGTCACGCAATTGATATAACATCGTTCGCAATTGGTCAAGATACCATGACGTAATTTAACCCCGGAAGCCGTTCGTCAGCTGGCTGCAGTGTATTACGGGGATTTCCCGGGAACTGTTTACGGTTATGTTTACGAGGATTTTATGTAAACAAAGAAGGTGCTAAACATGAACAAAAGAAAGTATAATTAAAATGCTGTGTGGCGATCCGAGTGACACTTTATGGATACAATTTGTATGGATTTACCGTGACCGGCGCGGCAGACAGCTGAAGCACGATCGCGACAGAGACAGCACAGCTGCACAGGGCAGTTTTGTGCTGATCTAAGAAAGCTTAAAAGTGACGTGAGTATATTTATATTTAATTAAATAATTAGGTGGCTGGCATTTTCTTCGGAAGGGGGTGGGTCTCAAATATACTGGGGGGTCATACAATTTTTTAGACCAAAAATAGGGGGGGGTTATAATTTTTTTTAACACCCAAAATAGGGGGTTTGTAGAATTATTAAGGGCTGGCGACTAAAAATGTTCACGCGCTCCGTGCGCATTCTTTAACTTCACAATCAAAATGTGCATACAATCAATAGCTATATAATGCAAATTTTTTATGCACTTCACGCATCTTCATCGCTCTTAGCCTTTGGCGCACTCCGCTTTAGTTCCGGCAATGAATGATTTGTCTTGAGTGCGTGTAGGTGGAAGGGGGGGGGGGGGTTGGTCATAAAATTTTTTGACCCAAGATAAGGGGTTGTTAAAAGTTTTGGCTGCGATAGGGGGGTCATAAAAATTGACTCTGGTCACTGACATATTTGGGACCCCCTTCTGAAGAAAATGCCAGCCCCTTATACTAGGAGCTTTACATGAATTGAATCCTACAGTCTGAGGGCCGATGACACACATTCGATGGGTGTACATGTAAGGTGCTTGCATGGAAGGTCATTAGTTCAAATCATCCTCCACTGACCTCCAGACCGGCGCTCCAGAAGACATGCAAATGCATTTGCATGTCTTCTGGAGCATGTCTGGAGGATGAGTGAACTGATGACCTTCCGTGCAATAATTAGGGACTGTGCAATAATTATGAGCCGGGGGGAGGGTAAAATTTCCGAACGGTTCGCCAAAAATTGCTTGCCCCACCCTCTCTCAACCTGCCAAAAATTATTTGCCCCCCCCCTTGCGCATGGCCGCATGCCAAATTTTTGGGATCCTAATTTACAAGATACATGTTGCGAGCGCAGCAAGCAGGAATATTTGCGTATTTAAGCATTTCCGTACTGTTTTCCTAAGCCTTTTTAGAGCGTTTTATTTAAAAGGCGCCACATGAATGTGTGCCAAAAATTCCTAGCACCCCCAATTTTATCCTCCAGGGCTCATAATTATTGCAAAGCCCCTTATATGTACCGCAGGGTGGTGAATGGGGGGGGGGGGCAAAGTTTTTTTGGTAGGCCAAAGGGAGGTTTGATTTTAAAATAGGTGACGACAAAATAAAACCCTGTTCTATGGGGCTGACCTACTGAGATTTTTCCAAAATTGGGAAACAATTTAAGTTTACAAATGAATGCCACTGAGTAAACCAAATGTTGGGAGGGTAATTTTTAAAGTTTGACTAGCTATAAAAATGTACCTACAGTCCACCTGATCTGCAACCAGTATGTGACCAGTCACAGTGTATCATTTTCAATTTACCAAAAAAATTGTTTGATTTTAAACAATAAAAATATTTTATTCTTTTTTTTTTAAAATTTACAGGTTGAGGTGGTAAGCCGAGTGGTTGACCAAGCCTGGGAAACTTACAGAAGCCACCTGGGAGTCAGCAATATGAGGTTCCACATTCTGCGTTATTAGTCCGATGTACACTGGTGTGGCAACAAGCATTCCACAAACAACTTTTAATTTAACACATTCCAATTTAGAAACTAAATTTATGCAGTGAAGTGCGGCAACAAATGAATAAGGATTGATATTATGAAGCTTTGTTAGACTGGATAGACAGAAGCTGAGAATCATGTTTATTCAGTGATTCTCAAATTTCCAATGAGTGCACCACTATGAACTCTTTAAATTACACCATAGTACCACTTTCAGTGCACCTTAATAGCATGTAATTGGTACAAAATTCACAGCGAAATCATCTGGCCATTCTTACATCCGTTCACAGCTCAACTTATTGTCAGAAAAATGCAAGTATTTTCATACCCTATGAAATACTTCCACTAACTCATTGTGTGGCAATAGATGGCCTTGAGGTCTACATGAAATGTGTAATTTCCACCTCTTGATGAGAGATGAATGACTATAATCTGACTTATAAATGACCGTGGTATATAAAAAATACATTTTATTCAACCTCTTTTCATGGTATCTGAAGATTTACTTTTCATACACTATTGAAAGAAACTATAATTATATTTGATAACACAAGCACTGGTAATACTGTTGGTAATTACAGATGGCATTTAATAACAATCATGACTTTGTATTTCATGACTTTGTATGTGTAACAATGGAAAGAAAGAATAATAATTACAAGCATAATTATTTTAGTTTGTTTGAATTTGCTTCAGTGTTAATACCTGGGGAACTACTCAGAATAAATGTGTTGTCATCATCGAGCAACAATCTGCAGGAAAGGGTACTCTTTTCATGCATCATCATGGTCTGCAATTTAATATACAATCCTAAAACCTTTGGGATAAAAATATTTTTGCAGGCAAAAATAAAAATCATGAAAGATCATGGGTTTTATTTTTGCCTGCAAAATGTTTTTTGTCCCGTAGGCTGTAAATGTTTGAAACTGTGAATACAAGAAACTGCAAGTTGAAGGGGTTGGAATAAGCGATAGCCCGATAGCCATGCCTACCAAATTTTCCATTGGGCTATTGGGTTTTATCTCCATGTGGCCCGTCGGGCTATTTAAAAAACATTTAATTAATTTATTTAGTTATTTATTCCACCATTCTCGCCGCCCCATTTCTTGTCGAATACGATATGATTTCGGTCATAGGCACGTTAACACAGCTACTCAATAGGACTGGGGTTTTTAACTTCGATTTCGGCAGGCGATCGTGCATACAGGCTTATAGGCTTGAACAGGCACTGTCATTAATTGGTTAGGGTTAGTTTAGGGTTAGAATAGGGTTAGAATTAGGGTAAGGATTAGGGTTATAGGCTTAGGGTTAGGATTAGCAACACAAAAAATACATGACGACCCTCAACCTGTAGCTTGATGAATTACAAGCTAGTGAGGGCTCAAACATGATCAGAACGCTCATCAGAAAAGTTCTTAGAACCGAAGTTCTATCGTGATCAACCAGTAATGTACCTTATACACAATAAGATCAATACGATCAATAAACAGTCAGAAAAACAATCAGAATACGTGGTGGATGGTGAACACATCCGCCTATTTTCAAACGAATTACAACGGCGCTAATCTCTACTACGTCCACAATGACGTGATGTAAACTCACCATAATTGATCACCTGACGTTAGTATGTATAATCACTGACCTCGTAGGCAAGGGGCAATTTATATATTCATTTTAATAATAATTACCTGTAGTTCTTCTGATCAATTCCGGGTAACTATAAAGCAGTTTTACTGAAAAATCCCTTATTGTGTGACCTTCGACCTACCCAATCTGTATGCAATACCCGGATTTAAGGGGGCGATCATGACTTGCTATTATATAGTGAATACATGGTATTTTTTAATTTGGGGTCAAATGTCATTAAGAGGCCACTTCCGGTTAGAAACCAAACATTTTGATCTTCACCAAATTTGCTTCTTTTTCCACATATTACATAGCACGGTGACATCACTTGCACACATGCATTGCCTATTGCCAGTGTCTAAAAGTTCTTCACAGAATTGGGATCAAAGGTCATTAAGGGGTCACTTCCGGTCAAAAACCAAAAATGTTCAACATTTTTTATTAGCCAGTAAAAACAGCAGAGTAACGGTATGTTCACACTTGACTTGCTATTACATAGTGAATATATGGTAAGTTTGCATATTAAATCATTTCCGTACTATTTTCCTAAGCATTGCTAAAGCGTTTTATTTATAAGGTGCAACATGAATGTGTGCCAAATATCGCTTGCCCCCTCCTCTCAGCTGGCAAAAAAATTGCCCCCACCCCCACCCTTTTGCTCGCCAAAATGTCTACATTTATTATTGACTCTGTACAAAAAAACAGTTATGTTATACCGCCCGGGAGACTCGACTTTGGAAGTGACGAGGAGGTGCGGACAGCAGTTAAAAACTTGGTGTATCTCAGTGAGAGCTTAGACAACAAAAAAGGGATATTTCAGTGAGAAGGCCTCCCCCAAAATGAGGTTTACCCGTGAGACGGGGGAAACTCTTACCAAAAAAGGGGGTCTTTCAGTTAGACCGGGCAAAATTTGGATCAAAAGTCATTCGGTGAGATATTATCAGAAACTAGTCTGTTTGCTGATGTTCTAATACCATTTTACAAGTGTCTACCCCTTGTAAAGATGCAAACACGATTTCAGATGAATAGCGCCATCATTGTTCAACTTTTCTAAAAAGAAAAGATGTTTTACATGCAATTTGGGTAACCGATTGTAAAGGAAAGGTAAGGAAACAATGGCATGTGGACCTTTGTTCACGAAATGAGACAATGGCCTGCTTTTTGTTAACCAGCATTCTTGAAAATGAGCAACATAATGATTGTTGACTTAACACGGTTTGGAAATAATTTCTTCATATTTTTGGTGTTAATGAATGGTTCTTATAAGGCACAATCTCTTCCGATGAGAAACTCAAACATGTAAAGCACGAAATTGACAAACAAACATATACACAATCGATTAACAAAGATTGGTTTTAAGTTGGCGTTTAAATAACGAAAGTTTGGGGATGTTACGAAGGTTATTTGGTAGTGTGTTCCAAACAGTTTGCTTGTAAAACACACAGCGTAATATTTATGTTTTTTAAATGAAAGTTTTATTTAAAATATTGCCCAATTGCATGTAATATTGATGGTTTTTTTTACCAAATGTTGGTCAAAGTTGTTTTGAGGAGAAGCAAATGTCAACACATTGGTCCGATGATCACGGTGATGATGACATCAAAAATTTAATCACTCACGTGATGAAAGATCCCCATCGTGCTATAACATGATCAGTGTTATAGGAGCGCTATAGGCCTGGGAATTTCTTTGCTATATTGAAATTTTGGCAACACTGTAGCCAGGCCGGTCTTCTTACGGCACCCAGAGATATCTATCTACAATGGTAGTATTAGCCTCAGATTTCACGCGTTGATTTTGAAAATTTTTCAGCCGACAGTAAAAAATGGTGGAATCAAAACGGAAATTCTGACAAAACTATGATATATCGCTCACGGTGATGTGCGTTAGAAAGTTAGGAAAAATCCTTCATTAGCGAACTATATTACTTTGAAAAGCTAAAAGGTTGAAGTCTATCAAATCGAAAATCTTACACTAAATGACTGAATTTCACGCCTAAGTTTAACACTAGGATTTGAAAAAAAATACAGTATCAAGCATTACAGTTTGTCCTGACATTTACTGAAAAAATGAAAATTATTGCTTTCAATTTGGCCGGGAAAATTAGTTTTACATTGAAAAGGTGTAACTCCAAATTTTGCTCATTTCAACACCAAGTTTGATCGTTTGTATTGCCTCATTTAATAAACAACTGAGTGAGCCTTGCAGAACAAAAGAATCGGTTGTCCTGCGTTGAGACTGTACAACAATCATCTCAGCATGATCACACGATGCCTACTTTAGGGACTGTGCAATAATCTTGATACCCGGGGGAGTTAAAATTTCCAAACGGCTTGCCAAAATCGCCCTCCCCCCAATGATATTGAATTTCTGTCTGATCGTTATCATTGCAACCACCTGTATAAAATGGGTGGGGGTGTGTGTGTGTGTGTGTAAACTTCACACAAATTATACAACCGACTATATTTCTAAATAAAAATTTACCACTAAGAACTACTAGTACTTTTATTAATAAGTGATGAACGACTAGGCTATCTGAATTTTGTTTATGGCCGTATTAATTTATATTTTATCCATATGGGCTTTTGGTGGTGGTAGTGGTGGGAGGTAATCATGTTTTGTTTTGGAGGGGTGTGATTTTGAGAATTAGAAAGTGGACCAATCCATAAACCAATTTTTCACGAAATATTGACACATTGCTATACCAAAAGTTGTACAACGTTTTTTTTTACAGTCAGGCAACTTGGGCTATTAGGGGCTGAGGGATTTGGTGTGGTTGGGGGGGCAGGGGTGAAGGCGAGAAGTAAATGAAAGGAGAATTCCGGAGAGAATCAGGGGCTAATGGGTGGTCTGGAAAGTTTAACACCGAGTGACGTAATTTGCGTCCGTAATGCGTCTCAAACGTTGGATTCATTTTACCAATTACGACTTATAATAAGTTCACGCGCCAGTTATTGCCAATCGTGCGCGTGTCTGTCGGGACTGTGCAATGACTTACAACATTTTTATGCTTAATAAATAAACGTCCAATGCACACATTCTTATGCACTAAAAATAAATTCACGAAATTTCTCCACATATCTTCAAAATTCGTGCTCAGACGTAAGTTCTATTTGACTGTGAATAAATAAAACTTACTTGTTAGTAAAGGCAACAGGTTTCAATCAAAATGAATATTGACTTATGTCGCTAACCATGAACAGGTTTTTTTTTATTTGCTCAGTGAACGTGCTCAACTGATCACAGACTATTCATGTGACAAACAAAATTAATATTGAAAAGAAGTAATCCATGACATTGCATGTCTATGTTTTACTATATTTTTTTATTTAACGTAATGCATATTTTTGCTATGACCTTTTGAATGGACATTATTGAATATATCTAAATTTACGGTTCATAAGAAAATAAAACACTCCACCCTATACATTATTTCTTTTGCATAACTGCCGATTTCACACATGGTTAAATACGATACGTATTGTGCAGACGCGGGTAGATCGTTAAACTGGTAAGGTGTCTGAGAATTATTTGATTTTGAACTACCTATAAAGTGAAAAACATGAAAAAGCGAACTTAATCTTGCTTATGGTCACGGAGAATATCAATGTTACGTCTACTATAGCAAGTGGTTACTGCTGGATTAAGAGATCAGGAAAACAATACAGCCAAGTTGACTCGTCTGGATTTGTGAGCAGCAAAGCTTAATTATTCATACCCGCTTTGAATAAAGGCAACTTACGTTCACTGAAGGAGAAAACAACAGAGCGTAAGCCGGAATAAGGGTATCCATCCCTTCCCGGCCCAGGAAAATGGGTAGCAATAAGTACATGTCCGTTTCACGATGTCATTGGCTGCTAGTCGGTGTACTCTTAATGAGTTGTTCCAAGTTTGGGAATGCACATGGTGAGTTTATTTATGAATACTAGTAATATTTTCCTTGTAAAATATATGCCACTTTCATGTTTAGTATATACAATATGTGTTCTTTCCATTAGTAATTTGTTCTGGTGATGTTGTATATAACCACTGATTGGCCCATATGGTTGTCTCATTATAATACCTAGGTGCCTGTATAAGTTCTTGACTTGTGTCACTCCTCATGTGATAATGTTCACTTTAGTATTTTGTATATAAAAATGTTCGATATTACAATAATATCTATCTGAAAATTGTGCTCTATTCACTTATCATCATCGAAGTTGTTCACGGGAGGGAGAGAATGCCCAAGTTTTGATATGTTGGCCTTAACTAAAGTACTATGAAAAAATAAATGCAATTGCTGGGTAATTCCCTTAACTCAAAACAAGGTAGATTTACACATGTAGGTTCTTAGAAATTTTAAATACTTGTTACTACAAAGAATATAAACTCATTCTATTGTGATTCTGCAGTGCCTGTGGTATATTGATTTTATACTAGTTACATAAAGTTACAGTCTTAACATTTTTATTTCAGTACTTAAGATTGCGCTATTTAAGGTTACACAAAGAAACGTATAAAAACGTATAAAAAACGTATAAAGTTGTCTCAGCAATTAAATATCACAGTGCAAGAAATGTTGGTGCGTTGGATGTAGATTTACGAGCGTACATTATTTTTGTGTGTTTATACAATTCTTTAGAATGCGTTTTCAAATTCTTCGTTTATATCCTTTTTACGCACCATGCAAAAGAGACCAAAAACGCGTTTCATACTATTTTTCAAATGTGTGCTCCGTAAAAAACAACACCCAGTGATTACTTTCTCCTTTTTTGTATTGTGCTAAAAACAGATCAAAGAAATAATGTCACCATTTATTAGAACTAAATTATAGTAACGATTTTATTTTAGAAGCTCGTTTCTGGGAAAATTTTGGAGAATCTTGCATGAGAAAAAAAATTGTTTGTGAAATTATCGATATCTTGATCACGAGACGATAATTTAGACATCTGAATACCTACATTATTTCTCAACATTCTGCCAATTGCTATCCCATTTGATTTTCACTCCAAATTGAAGCTAGTATTGCAAAAAACGAGGGTTTTCCTACATCAGTTCGTCCAAAATTTCAGCGCCGACATGCGTGTTTATTCTAAGAGCCATTATGCGGACGCGATTGTTATCACATCTTGGTATCAAATTATAATTATACATCCGCTTCGAGGACAAGCAGTTGTGTAAGCTGGCCGACTGAATAGAGCGTTAGACGTCGAAACTATTGTTAATCGTTTTTGTGGGTTCGAGTCCTCGTGTGGCTGAATTTACGGTTTTTTCCTCTTTTCTCAATTTTATTTCTTTTTTTATTTCTTTTTTTATTGCTTTCTTTCTTTCTTTCTTTCTTTCTTTCTTTCTTTCTTTCTTTCTTTCTTTCTTTCTTTCTTTCTTTCTTTCTTTCTTTCTTTCTTTCTTTCTTTCTTTCTTTCTTTCTTTCTTTCTGTCTGTCTTCTTTATTCTTTCTTGCTCCTTTCTTTTTAGTTTTATTGGATTGATTCGCTGACTGCAGTGATTGATGGTTTTTCACTTTATATAATTCAGAAATGTGTAGGCCTGTTAAGTCTGTCTTGTTGAATATTCTTCCCAAATTCGATTTACAAATAATTGCTTTTTGATATTGTTGTTGATGTCATTCTTGTACCCTATTACATTGTAATCAGGAGAATATAGCAGCATTGATGTATTTCATCAAAGATATCAAGGCTATGTAAATTCAAAATCAACACATTTTCCAGACGGTGCAGTGGTGTAGCTTCATGGGGGCCATAGGAAGTGCCCCAATTTTAAAATTTATAAAATCCTTATGAAAATTGCCGGAAACGGTTTCGCTTGTGCCCCTCCCCGGCATCCGGCAAGTTTCATGTCTTGACCTTGGTTCGATATTCTATTATAAGTCCCGATACGCTTGTGCATTTTCTGCATGGCTGTTTCTGTTAAGAACTTACGCCCCTCTGAAATCAAGTACGTGGAAAAATTATAAGTACATACAAGTATACATTTTCAGGAAATAACACAAGAAATCCAACTAGCGCAGCATATTTCTACCAATATTGACCATTATTATTCTTGCAAGGGACATCTCATTTTTGATCTCGTGCGCTAGTTTGTAAAATTTTAGGTCTTTCAGCCAAAAATTTCTTTGCAGCTTTTGGTTTTCCGTTTGATTTCCCTAGTGAGATAGTTGTACCTTGTCTGTTTGCTAGGATCTATCAGTTTCTCCTGCTTGATCTTTACAGTTAGCAGCCTGGACAACCGATTCTTTTGTTTAGCAAGGCTCACTCAGTCATTTAATGTGGCAATACAAACGATCGAATTTGGTGTTGAAACGAGCTAAATTTTGAGTTACACCTTTTCAATGTAAAATTAATTTTCTCGGCCAAATGAAATGCAATCATTTTCATTTTTTCAGTAAATGTCAGGTCAAATTGTAGTGCTTGATACTTTTTTTTTTTTTTTTTTTTTTTTAAACTTAGGCGTGAAATTCAGTCATTTCGTGTAAGATTTTCGATTTTGATAGGCTTAAACTCTGCCCGCGAGCCTTTTCTTGGATCAACCTTTTAGCTTTTCAAAGTAATATAGTACGCTAATGAAGGATTTTTCCCAACTTTCTAACGCACATCACCGTGAGCGATATATCATAGTTTTGTCAGAATTTACGTTTTGATTTCACCATTTTTTCACCGGCTGAAATGTTTTCAAAATCAGCGCGTGAAATATAAGGCTAATAATACTAGCATTGTGGATCGATATCCCTGGGTTTAATAGGAATACCGGCATGATACAGTGTTGGCAGAACTTCAATATAGCAACGAAATTCCCAGGCCTAATAGCGCTCCTATACTGATCATGTTTATAGCACGATGAGGATATTTCATCATCACGTGAGTGATTCGGACCAATGTGTTGAAATTTGCTTCTCCTCAAAACAACTTTGCCCGAAGGCTTACATGCAATTGGGCAATATTTTAAACAAAACTTTCTTTTACAAAACATTATATTACGCTGTATGTTTTATGATCAAGCAAACTGTTTGGAACACACTTCCAAAGAAATAACCTTCGTAACGCCCCGGCGTAACGCCCCAGACTTTCGTTATTTAAACGCCAGAAATAGATTGTCCTTATAAGAACCATCAGAGATTGTTAAATTTTCTTTGTATAATAAGTAAAATTATATCCTTGATTATGTATACTTACTTAAAAGTATTAATTACAACAGTGGCCTATTAAGGAGTGTAATACACATAATCATGCATAACTCGCAAACGCAAAATCAGAATCAACTGAAATTTTGGGAGTAAGCTTTTTCCATGGATATCTACTGAAAAAGAGGATGTCATAAAAAGAGGATGCTGGGATCACGAAATACTCCTTTAAGGGGAACTGGTGGATATACCAAACAAATATAATCTCCAACATACACTAAAAATATTTTTAGTCAGTTTTGAAATCTATGAATTTTCCTGATTAATTAAAATCGTCTTTGTGTATAGCTTGAAGTTTATTTCTTGTAATTTCCTTGTTGAAAAAGAATGCACATGTACATAAGATGTAATAGAAAAAGGTATTGTAACTCTGTGAAAGAAAAGAAAGAACCGAAACAATAATAACCATGCCATTTACAAAAAACCAAAAAAAAAGAACTCAGCTTTATAATTGTGTTTGTGTCCCAGTTCTTCATATTGTGTGTGTAGTTATTTAGAGTTGCTTCTAAGGGCCGCTACAGAATCCAAGTATTCGACGTATAATATAGAATGGGACTAGAGTAAATAACGTAGATATGTTACATCAAATATTTTACGTCGAATGAAAGGTCTGTACGGTCACTAAGACTTTATTTGTTATAATCGATTACTGGTCACTGTCATTTGTTAAGTGTTTCATTTATTTATAAGCCCTGTGTGTATAATGAACTTAAACACTATAAATTGCGCACAAATAGTATCCATACACATAAAGACAAAGTAATGCATAGCCTATATGTACGTAGGCTACAGTAAAAGTAGACATTTTACTGATCCTAGCAAAACAATATAAAGACTGCACAAAAAGTAACGCAGCTGTTATAAATACGCCTATAGCGTCAGAACTAATAATTGCGTTCACCATATTTCAGCATAGAAGAAAGGACGATTTATTTACGCGCATTTTGATACCACATTTGTCCATTTTCGTTCAATATTAACAACACAGCAGTGTTTTAACGAAAAATGTCCTAATTTAAAAGTTGCAGCTATTTGTATTCATTTGTAGTCAGCGCGAAGATAAATGGAGGGTTTTACGTGTCACAATGCTTGCGTAACAACCATTGATCGCTGTAAACCGCAACTTTTAAATTCGGGTATTTTTCTTTAAAAGCACTACTGTGTTGTTAATATTGAACGACATTTGACAAATGGGGTATCAAAATGCGCGTATATAAACCATCCTTCTTTCTATGTAGAAAAATTGTGGAAACAATTATTAGATCTGAAGCGAAGCTATAGGCGTATTTATAACAGCTGCGTTTCTTTTTGTGCAGTCTTTACATTATATACAACCTTTCAAATGGCTGCATATTGTCCCATACAACATTTTGGCTAGTATATTAGAGCAAGATACCTTGCAGCCATGATGGGGTCACTGAGCAAAATTTGACATTCAAAGGCATTCCTCACAATAACATATACATGTACAGTAAAAGTGGAAATGGGCTATTCCATTTAAAATCTACACTACATTACATTAGGCAGCTCCATTTGAATGTCATACTCTCTAGTAAGAAAGATTCAACCTGGATCTTCCACAGAGGGAGGGACGTGAGTTTCAAACGGAGCTGCCTAATGTATTCATTCTATTTGAAATTCGTACTCCCCCTGTGGGAGATATTTCCAAAATTTCCACAGGGGTAGTGTGCATTTTAAATAGAATAGCCCAATTTACCTGAATTTTATTCACGCTTTGCCAATTTTGAAAAGTATCATTTGTTTTCAACTTCATGATTTTCCTTACATTGACCTAACTAAAAAAGGGAATGCGCTGTTCATTGCACATTGTTATTTTCGCGGTAGCTGATTTGACCGAAAAAATGTGAAAGACAGTAATGTGGAAATACCCATTTTACAATTTGGGTTTTTGCATTCTGAAGCAGGAATTAATATTTGGTCTTACTCAAAAACCACATATCATATATACAGTTACACATGCTTTAGTGTTGCCGTTTGAACCCACGAACGAAAAACGGTTTAGAATAATTAACATTGCGAAAAATCAACACCGCTAAAATATCCTGCTATTATTATACTTATTGCAAAAAATTATTACCATTAAAATATGCTAAATGTTTGAGGGGGAAGCTCAGTTACTGATGATTTTTCTTAAAAGACTTTACCCAGTGGTGGTTCTATATGGCATAAATTGTATTTTCCCGCCCCCAAGAAGCGTAGGTATTGAGCAAGTTAGATATAGTTATAAACCCAATTATTCAATTTCTGACTTTGCTCTGATTGGATTAGATCATGTCACAAATAAAACTCTGAACGTCAAAAAATGTAAAAAGTTCGTTTCTTGCATTAATGTTGGAATCTTGACATATTTACCTGCACAGTAAATTAGTGTTCACTTGTGCCTTTTGAAGACCCCGGGAGTCTATTCTTAATAAGAAAGTAAGCTAGACTAATATAGGCTGAGACTATTTCATGGTTCAGCAAAAAGTTAACAAATGTCTGAAAATGTCGCATGCTATCAGAGTAGGGTCTTAGTAAAGGACTGTAGTTGAACTCTATTTGTATAATTATGTTTTATACAATTATTGAACTGTTTTTGAACTGTTATTGTATATATCGTATATGTTTTGGAGACTTATTGTCTTGGTTTTTCACCGGTGTTTCCCAATGACTCTATAACTATAAAGTGTCTTTAGAACAGGTTTTTATCTTATAGGAGTGTATATTTATAAATGGTAGATTTCATATCTAAAGAATGGGTCGTAAAAAAATTGTAATTGCATCTCATTACATTGTTCATGTAGTCTTGATTTTTTTTAAAGTCATATTTATCAATTTTTAGTATCTCGATGTCAGTAGTATTGTTCAATTTATATCAAGTTATCAACATGAGTAATATTTTCCAGACGGAAGTGAATAAACTTATAGCATGAATAGGGTGCCAACAGTGCCATACCTTTTGTGAAATGCTTTGTCAACTATACATTTTTAGCGATTAAAGAACTTTATCATAAACCTATTGTGCCAGATTGTGTGGGATTTCCCCCAATGTCGCACTTTAAAATATAGTTTTTTTGCAACACTGCTTCACTAAAGTAACCTAGCCAGGTCAGTGCATTAAGTGTAAAGTGAAGAAAACTTGGGGATTTGTTGAATTGTGATGCGATCAAGCAAAATCAGTCGGAACTTGGCAATAATAAATTTTCTGTTTCTTACAGGATAGTAACAAACATTTACAAAGCTGCATTTTGCAGAAAACCCCATTGAAATTGAACAACCAGTTCCAAAGATATGAGCAATTAAAGAGTTTCCAAAACAAGAAGAAACAAAAGGAAATATTTCCTTTATTTGGCTATATCTCAAAATCAATATTTCCGAGTTCCGACTGATTTTGCTTGATCGCATTACAATTGTCAAGGTTACTGCATTAGGGTGAGCGCGAATTTATTGCCGCAGAAAATTTTGGTTTTTCCCAATGGTTCTTTATATAACATTACTTCACCAAAGCACCAAGCCACGTAATTGCATTAGTTGTATGGGTGAGAAGTGAACCAAAAGACTTGTCGCCGATAATATTGCTGAATTAAAGTGTCTTAGGGAGTGTTCATTAATACTTTGATGGGGTGGGCTGGTCTTCCTCAAATTTTTCGCTCGAAAACTTTTTTGACCCCCCTCGATGGACCGCTAAACTTTTGGACCCCCTCTTTTTTGACAGACAAAACTTTTGACCCCCCTCATATATTATCGTATAACAAACATCATACTTAATAGTGTTGTTTCCAGAGGTGTATCTGGGTCACATGTCCAGGGAGGAAATTGTTTGAAACATTACCGGTGGGACAATTGCGCATGTAATACAAGCACAAAGATTTTTTCATTTTATACTTAATTTAGATTTATCCCAAATCGGGGGTGTTTATCTGATTTTAGAGGATTTATTTGGAGGTTCATGGGCACATCGGCATAATTTGGATCCATGGCCAATATGATAGTACAAATATGTGCGAACCGGGGGGGGGGCACTCAACTTTAGAAGTGACGGGTATGTGCCTACCAGTGTCGCGAAGTAGGGGCCTATCGTGTACAAAGCTATAAGATATAAGATTTCCCAAAAAGGATCATCGGTTAGAAAATTTTAAAAAAATTGAGCAAAATTTTGAAAATTTCGGCATAATTCTGAAAAAATTGAGCAAAATTTGAAACTTTCAGCATTATTTTTTGGCATTTGCTATTCTAGAAAATCTAGAAAAAGAGGGTCATTGGGTAGCCGCAACCAAAAAAAGGGGGTCATTGGGTAGCCACAACTAAACAAAAGGGGGTTCATCGGGTATGACTTTTAAAAAAAGGGGGTCATCGGGTATAGTCGACTTCAAAAAAGGGGGCCTATTAACAGGCACATACCGTCACTTCCAAAGTTGAGTGCCCCCCCGGGTTTATTTGCAATATTTTCTTGATTTAGTTGTATTTTTCCCAATTTTTGATCAGATTGGTGCATAATTTATATGTTTGTAGCCTACTTTGTAGAGATATAAAATTCTATGATAAAAATATTTCCTCGACCAACCCAGATGTTGCCTGTTGCTGATCATCTTTAATGTTATATTAATTAATAGATATGTGTGCAGACTGTGGACTAAGTGCATCATTTTGTCAAACAACATAATTGAAAATCCAAACTTGTCCATGTTTAAAGTGATATATAGAGAGTCTCAATGCGCGCGAAGCGCGCGGGAATTTGGGGTTTTAAAGCGGAAAACTTTTTGACCCCCTTTCAAAACACCTAAAACTTTTTGGTCCCCCCCCCTCTTTAAGGTCCAAAACTTTTTGGTCCCCCTCCATTTTTACCAGCCCCCCCCTAACAATAGAAATGAGCACACAGACATTTCTTTGAAAGTTTATTTTTAGATGATTCCACTGTAATAGAATTATTGGTTTGGAAGAATATGAATGGTGCCACAAGATTTCTTGCAAATTTGCAGCTATGTTTGTTGTGTGTTTGTTTCTTGTAATGTGTTTGTTTGTTTCTTGTAATGTATGTGTTTGTTTGTTAGCTGTGGTTTGTTTGCTTGCTTGTTTGTTGGGGGTGTTTGTGTGAGTATATGTAGGGGTGTGTGCATTTACAGTATTCTTTGTGTGTGTGTGTTGATAACAGGACCAAACTTGAGAGTAATGTGCCTGTGTTCTGAACCTAATGTGTTTTGTTTGTTGGGGTGTTTGTTTGTTTGTTTGCTTGTTGGGGTGTATTTGTTTGTGTGGTTATATGTCTGTGTGGGGGTGCATGTACTCTTTGTGTGTGTGGTTAACAGGAGTTAACTTAAGAGTATTATATTATGAAACTGTAAAGCACTTAAACTTATACATTTTCTAAATAAAGTTTGTTGCTAAATGATGATTGATAGACAATTTTCACCAATCAATACTGGTCTCTAACCACCAGACTAGTGTATGCAGGCTCCAAGGTGTAGGCTTTTTGATGAAATTGATCAGTGTAACCAGTGGCAGATCAGTCCAGGAATTTGCGAAGGGAGGGGGCACCTTTGCAGCTATTGCACGATGCAGATGAGGGGAAATGTGCTCCCTGTGAAATTTTGCACTATTATTGTCATCATTGATTAAAACAAAAAGTGTACGGGTGTCCAAAACAGACGCCAAAATGGACACTTCTTTATCCATACACAGGGGGTGTCTGATAGGGAACCTTTAAAACAGACTGCCCAGTGCAAGCCATTTTGTGGATCTTTTTTATTAGGCTATTATTGTTATCATTGCTTTAAACAAAAGTATACAGGTGTCCAAAACATATACAAAATGGGCACAATGGTGGGGGGGGCATGGGCCGGTGCCCTGCCTGAAGTACTGAATATGCTACTGAGTGTAGCATATCGTCACCCTCATAACCAAAGTGCTTAAGTCATTATAATTACATGTTTCACATTTGCAATTTTGATTTTCTGAGTAATAAACCCATATTTAATCAAATTTCCAGCTGCATTCTTCATTAAATTGTTGAATTCATCTCTTTTCATTATACCATTCAGACCAATTTTATCAAAAATGAGAGTACCGTGATACAATTATTAACCAAGCAGTAATCATGGTAATGGCAAAACAGATACAGTGTTTGGCTGTGGGTGGGCAGGTCTCTCTTCATGTATCCCACAATGCAGTTCACTAGTATAACATTCAGACCAATTTTGTCAAAAATGAGAGTACCGTGATACAATTTTAAAGCAAGCAGCACTGGTAAGTAAGATTGAATAACAAAATTATATAAATTTACAGATTGATATAGGGTTATGCTGAGATATGTTGAAAGCAAAATCGTTGTTGATTTCAAACCTCAATGGAGATGCATCCATGGTGTATTTGAAGCCCGGTCCCAGCACTCCGTGCATCCGCAGGTATTCATGCTTGTCGGTGAACTGTAAAAACACCCCCTTTTGCATCTCATTTCGCGAAGTTCTTAAGGGAAAAACACCCCTTTTAGCGATTTCGCGAATTATTTGCCCTTCCACAATACCCCTATTTTCTTTTAAACGCGAATGATATTTCTAATATACACTTTTCTGGCAGAAACGTGTAGGCTGCTCGATAAAAAAATTTCAATTTCGCGAACACATGGTTTGAAAAATCACCCCTTTTTTGTGTGTTTCGCGAATCGCGTTTCTTCATCTGAAAACACCCCTTATTTCGCGAAATTTTCGACGAGCATGAATACCCACGGATGCATGGAGTGCGGGGACCAGGATTTGAAGCTGGGTGTATATGCAAATAGTTTTAATATCATAGACTTATTAATTGTATACAAAATCCTGAATGGAAATACATTTTGAAAGTCTACTAAATAATTAAAGCTTAACAAATTAAATGGATTGCTTATTCTTGCTACTCGGACAAATAGTAAACTTGTGCTAAATCACTGAAGAAATAAACAGGAATCAGGGCCTAGGCAATTTCTTTTTGTGTATATGATTCAGTGCTGGTAGACAGCCTATTTTTGATTGATTTTCTAATAAAGTAGAGGGATGTACTTATATTTGCTGTAGGAATAATTTTGATTATATAGTATTCCTTGATTGTAGAAATAAATTTTGGATAGAATCTTGTTTACGTGTGCATTTTGGAGAATGTGGCGTGATATAGTTCTTTATTATCAGATTGTATATGAGAAATGATGCAACAGTTGTTAACCGTAACCTTGAATGTAGAAATTTATTTTTTGGTAGAATCTTGTAGCTTCTTGTTGACATGTCTGCAGTTTTGGAAGCATTGCGTGATATGGTTCTTTTATTATCATATTGTATTCATGAGAAATATGTGAACCGTTAATGACATGATTTCTTTCATAAATCTTTTTTTCACATATTGAACAGGTATAGAATTTGGTAGATATGAATGTCATTGTTGTTTTAAATGTAAATAATGGAAAGGCTAATAATTATTTGGTCCCTAGATGTGATCTTGTGACGGCTCCATTTATGGCACCGATATCTTTCAGCAATGATGAATTGAATAAGTTCAGCGACACAACCTTTTAAAAATCTCCTTTTTTTGGTAAACATGGCAAGTTTAAAATTTCAGTTAATATGATCATTGTGATTTGCAACACACAGATACACATGTAATAGGTTATTGTTACCAGCATTGACGTCAACACATTCCAATGTGTATTGTTAACAAATTCAATAGTAAAATCCAAATCAAGTTTAATGCTCTGCATGCTAACCATAGGCTTCAACATGAAAAGTCTCAACATTTGAGATATTTTCTCAAAATATTAAGAGCTATTTTAAGAACCACTGAACCAATGCAGGGCTTGTTTGTACTTATTTTAATGCATTTTTCATTCTGATTCCAAATACAGTCATGAAAATGAACAATTCTGAAATTTTTGAATTAAGAAAAAAATTGAAACTTGTCGTCTGCAGTCAACACCTGAATGGAGAGAGTTAATAACATGCAAGCTTGTGCGGACACTGTGACCGGTAATAAGCATGCCTTATCCACGCAGAGTCTCCTTAAACCTTCAAAATTACAACATTGAACTAAACAAAGATGTTGTCATCTTTACCATTTGTTTAAAGGAGTATTTTATGATCCTAGCATCCTCTTTTTATTACATTTTTCAGTTGATTCTGATTTTGTGTTTGCGAGTTATGCATGATTATGTGTATTACACATACAATGTACACTAGAACGTAATTCAAATTTCATAATATTTTGATAAACGAATTAATCTGCAAGAAATATTTTGTACATAAACATTATGTACCCAGAGGTTTCCAGTGATATAAAAATCTCAACTTTTTTTGAGAAAAGTGGGGGGGATGATGCTGTGGATCACAAAATGCCCTTTAAATGAGCAGGATTCAATATAAACGTGTTGGTGTGTTAATTGCTATGACAAATACCTGTAAATGTGTTGTAGTGTGTATTGGAAGCAACACCTCCTGTACTGTGATGTGTTAAGTATGGACTTAAACATGTTGAAGTGTTAAAAAAGAGTTATCCATATGTTAACACTTGTGTTTAGAGTGTTGTTGCTTCCTTTTCAGCATGTGGGGTGCGGTGTTATTTTGTAAACAAAAAACCCAAAATGACTTTATTAAACGCCCTGGGCAGTTAATGGGACACATACAGTAATATTTTCTCCCATTGGGTTCAAAACAGGCCCAAGTGAAAGAAATCCAATCAATCCCTGGGAGTTAAAACAATTCTGCAAATAATATGTAAAAAAACAAACATTTTTCCTGGTTTATGATGACATTATATCCATCACTTGGAATTGTTGGGTGTAGGGTTGAAGGGTATTAGAGCCCATGCACCAAAATTGTACAGGGATGATCCCCAAGCCCCCTTTCCCTAAGCCTATATGCACTTTGTTTATACTGGTCAATGCCCACTTTTTCATTTTATGTATTTATTTATTTATTATTATTTTGTTCCAGTAGTTACAAGTTTGGCAATACTACTTTGCTAAAGTTATGTGCGTCATATGTTTTGTGTCTAGATAGTTTGGCATATTTTGAACTAAGGGACGCACCATTTGATACTCAGGGGGGGGGGGAGGAAGTTGGGGTTGGGGGAAGAATTTTGTTTTCACCGCCGAAGGCGGCGAAGTTTTTTTTTTTTTTTAATTTCATGCATTATACACAGTTTGGTGGGGAAAGTTTTTTTAAATTAATTTTTTTTTTAGTGTTGGTGGGGAAAGTTTTTTTTTTGCTCATGTAGTGGGTGAAGTTTTTTTTTTTTTTTTTTTTCCTACCCCCACCCTGAGAATTTAATGGTGCGTCCCTAAAGAATTTTCTGTTCCTTTTATTTCTATATACCTTCAAAAGACTGTCAGAAATCATGTGATTTCAACCAAAGCATATGGGACCGGATGACAAATTCAATTTATCGCTATAACTAATGCATTCCTTTACGCTGGTGACTTTAACGTTGAACTTGATAATGAAATCAATTTCAATACCACTAGCAATATTTAAGGGTGGTGCAATAATTATGTGTACCTGGGGGGCAAAGATTTTTGGCAGGCCAAAAGGGGGGGGGCAAGCATTTTTGGCAGGTCGAAAGGGGGGTAAAGCGATTTTTGGCAGGTCGAAAGGGGGGCAAGCAATTTTTGGCACAGATATTTTGGGCACCGTTTCTATATTACGCCCTAAAAAGCGTAGGAAAATGTTACGAACACGTTCAAGTATGCAAAATTTCCTGCTCGCTGCGCTCGCAATATATGTTAAGACAATTTAAGGTTTTAAATTCGGGTTCCCCAAAATCTTGCATGTGTAAGGGGGGGGGGGGGGAAGATTTTTGGCACATCAAAAGGGGGGGCAAAGATTTTTTGGCACGGCCAAAGGGGGGGGCAAGCGATTTTTGGCAGATCATTTTGAGAATTCACCCCCGGGGGTACACATAATTATTGCATCACCCCTAAATGTATATTCTTATTTTATTTCATAACCATGATAATATTTAAAAGTGAACAATAAAATTGTGGATTTATATTAATCTAAATGATTTAAGATGAAATACAGAACTACCATAACAAAACATATACCATGTTGTAACTGTATGCTCTTGAATTGAATCGGGGGGGCAAACATGCAAAACTTTCCACATTTTTTCATTCAAGACCAATCCCTAAACTAATATTTTCATGACCTGGTTTTACTCTACATTATGCTCAAAGAAAGGTAACAAACTGCAGTAATAAACCATTGCCAATAAAATTTCATCTGATTCAGAAAGATTTAAAGGGGGGTAACCCTGTTGGTTTTGGATATGGATTGTCTTTAAAATTACATAATAATATCAAATATCTCCCCCTTTATGCTGCTTTGTGAAAAAACGAGAGCATTTTCAGCGTAAATGTGAATAAATAGCCAAATTTGCAATCCAATACCTTGTATACGTGAATTGCATTCTGGGTAGGCATGCAACAACAACAATTCCCGTTCGTATGACGAATGCTGACATGCTGCAATGCCCGGCCCGTATTGAACGGAAAATATTTGTTTTTTTTGGTTTTTCGTACCGTTTCAGAAAAAAAGGAAACAAAATATATTTCCCCTTGCAATATGTACATTTCAAATGAATATAAAAAGTTTGGGTTAAAAATGGAGAGGAAAAACCTTCCGATACCGGGGTTTGAACCGGTACCTTCGGGTAAAAGAACGGCGCGCTAGCCAATTGAGCTATTTCACCAACTGAAATAATTAAGGAATTGTTTTAATTATATACGGCGGACCGTCTCCTCAGCACTTAGCGTAGTTCGCTTTTTTCTCTTCCCATGATCCGAAGTAATTTTTATTGTTTACAAACTGGTATACCTGTAAAAACAGCTGTGATTCATGATTTCTCCGGAAATACATCGACTTGGAGCGTCAAATTTCAGGATAGTAAAGAGAAAAATAGTATCTATTATGTGATACCAAAACCTCATCAACAATGAAAAAAATCGGGGGATGATGCTGTCGATCGGGTTACGGACCTTTAAATGTCAATCTGTGTGTTTATTCCCTCTCTAATTGGCAAGTATTCTTTAAAAAGCTTAAAAACAAAACAAAACATTATTGTTAAATTTAAATTTTGTTCCCTTTCCTGAAATATTGGGCCTAGTAGTAAACCTTACAGTAATTTTCTTGCAATTTCAACCGTGTCCAGTTGTTATATTTTCCTGTGGCAAACATCAGGATCATGTACAACAACTGAGCATTACGTACATAGAGCTATACCTCTGGTGGTTTTTATTTTTGATGAACCTTAAAATGGTCCCAGGGGGCACTCATGTAAAAAGTTATAAGCATGCGTGTGAACAAAAACTCGGGGAAAAGGGTGATATTTCTACTGCAACGTGGGTCTTAAGGGTCTCAAAATCATTGATTATAACAAATAAGGGTGTCTTTTTTGACACCATGTGTCCGTGCTAAGGGTAGTTAAATTCAATCACATTCTTACCCCCACAAATGTCTTAATAAGATAATACTGTTAATGTAGAATTTTGTTCTGATTAAGATGATATCAAATATATATTTCAAAGTAAGACGTAACTCGACTTATAGCCTAAAACATGACCCCTACTTTGCACGTAAAGTCTATGGAAAGCTATTTTGTGGTATGTACCCTTTACGATGAAGAGCTCAGTGAAGAGGCGGCGATAAAGGAGTCCCGAGAAAGTAGTTAATCACCGTAACCTTCCGAGTCCAAAATGTGTAACCCGTAACATAGTTCTTTTTTAAAAGAGCACTGAGCTAAATTGTTACAATTTATACGGATCTGAGTTAATTATTTACTTGATGCAATATAAACGAGCGTTTTAGCACCAAAAGGAAAGGACAATTATCTATTATAGAAAATTGATCAATACTATCGAAAGAACCTTTGAAGAAGTATTTTGAAAGTATTCGGTCAGACATCGAAAGTGACCCTTAATGACCTTTGACCCCGCCGAAAAAATACCACGTGTACACTAGGTGACATCAATTCATGTGTGAATATACCGTCAGTGTGCTATGTTTTCTTGGCCGATAAAATTTTTTGAAGATATTTTGTTTTATACAGGAAGTGACCCCTTAATAACCTTTGACCCCAAATAAAAAAAACACACATATACATTGGGTAAACACAATTCATGTGTCAACATACCATCACTCTCCTATGTTTTTCTTAGCTAATAAAATTTTTGAAGATATTTCGATGTATACCGGAAGTGACCCCTTAATGACATTTGACCCCAAATATGTGTACACCCCATAGACACTGGGTAATACCAATGCATGTGCGCAAGTGGCGTCACTGTCCTACGTAATTTGTGGGAGAAGATGCATTTTTAGCTGAAATCACTTTTTTGACCCCTATGACCCCTGCGTGACCTTTGACCCCACAATTTTCATGTGACATGTAGGGGCATGGTCAATGATGGTTGTGACCAAGTTAGGTCAAAATCGGTACAAGCATGTCAGTGCTAGAGCAAATCTAAAGGTTGACAGAAGAAAGGTAGACGATCTCGTAAGAAACAAAACACAGCTCTCGGCTGTGTAACTAGAGTCAACAGACGCTGATACAAGCCGCAATTTGACCCCTATAACTTGACCCCTGGGTTACGGATGGGGTCAACTGCTCTTGCATTGTGCTTAGGAGGTCATAAGAAATATTCCTGGTGAATTTCAGCTTAATCGGAACTTATACATGAATTTTGATTGACCTTTTGACCCCCTTAATGACCTTTGACCTCAATGAAAAAAAAAACTTTGTGTACACCGACAAAATGCATTGTTCCAATTTTAATTAAAAAATTCTAACATGTTTAGTTCTCGAGATAAAAATTCTTAAAATTATTCAGCTAAAAACAGGAAGTGACCCCTTAATGACCTTTGACCCCCAAAATAAAAATACCATGCATACATCAGGGAACACTTATTCATGTATGTTGGTTATATTATTCTGGTCTGTTTACAGTTTGAGATAAATATTTAAACATTTTTGATAATTTTCGTTTTTGACCGGAAGTAACCCCTTAATGACCTTTGACCCCAAAACTGTAGGCATCCTAAAGACCCTGGCTAGTAGTAATGCACGTGTGCTAATGGCGACTCTCTGCTATATAATTTGTAAAGACAGTGATTTTTTGAATATTTTTTACAAATTTTTCATACTTTTACCGGAAATGACACCTTAATGACCTTTGACCTCAATCCTTTTTAGGAAGTTTTAAGCACTGCCACATGTTGATTCATATGCATGAGTCACATGATCATTGCATGTAATTTGTGGAAGGAGTAGCATTTTTTGTGAAATCAATATTTTGGCCATAAGGTCAAGGTCAAAGGTCACAGTCAGGTCAAAGTCAAATGTAAGATTTGGCCTAGTCCAGTGGTCATTTGGATCAAGTATGGTTGAAATCTGTCGAAGCATAAGAGAGCTAGGGCGAAACGTGGCAAGTCACGCAAAATGTCACGAGTTGCCAGAAGAAGAATTGGAAGAAGACAGTACAAGCCGACGTTCGTCGTCGGCTTGTAACTAGAGTCAACAGACGCTGAATACAAGCCGCAATTTGACCCTATAACTTGACCCCTGGGTTACGGATGGGGTCAACTGCTCTTGCATTGTGCTTAGGATGTCATAAGAAATATTCCTGGTGAATTTCAGTTTAATCGGAACTTATACATGGATTTTGATTTTTTGAAAATGTTTGATTGACCATTTGACCCCTTAATGACCTTTGACCTCAATGAAAAAAACCCTTATGTACACCGACAAAATGCATTGTTGCAATTTTAATTTTAATAACATGTTCAGTTCTTGAGATAAAAATTCTTGAAGTTATTCAGCTAAAAACAGGAAGTGACCCCTTAATGACCTTTGACCCCCAAAATAAAAATACCATGCATACATCAGGGAACACTAATTCATGTATGTTGGTTATATTATTCTGGTCTGTTTATATTTTGAGATAAAAATGTTTTGAACATTTTTGATAATTTTGGTTTTTGACCGGAAGTAACCCCTTAATGACCTTTGACCCCGAAACTGTAGGCATCCTAAAGACCCTGGCTAGTAGCAATGCATGTGTGCTAATGGCGACTCTCTGCTATGTAATTTGTAAAGACAGTGAATTTTGAATATTTTTAGACTTTGACCAGAAATGACCCCTTAATGACCTTTTGACCCCTTATCTGAGCACACCCTATAGACACCGACTAAAGTCGAGTCACATGATATAACCATGTCCTCATCGCATGAAATTTGTGGAAGGAGTAGCATTTTTTTTGAAATCACATTTTTGACCATTATAGCTAGGTCAAAGGTCACAGCGAGGTCAAAGTCAAATGGAAGGTTTGGCCTAGCCCAATGGTCATTTGGGTCAACTTTGGTTGAAATCTGTCAATCCTTGCGGAGCTACATGCAGTTGATTGCGGTTGCCAGAAGAAAGAAAGAACTAGAGTCAACAGACGCTGAATACAAGCCGCAATTTGACCCTATAACTTGACCCCTGGGTTACGGATGGGGTCAACTGCTCTTGCATTGTGCTTAGGATGTCATAAGAAATATTCCTGGTGAATTTCAGCTTAATCGGAACTTATACATGGATTTTGATTTTTTGAAAATTTGTGATTGACCTTTTGACCCCCTAATGACCTTTGACCTCAATGAAAAACAAACCTAATGTACACCGACAAAATGCATTGTTCCAATTTTAATTAAAAAATTCTAACATGTTCAGTTCTTGAGATAAAAATTCTTGAAGTTATTCAGCTAAAAACAGGAAGTGACCCCTTAATGACCTTTTGACCCCAAAATAAAAATACCATGCATACATCAGGTAACACTGATTCATGTATGATGGTTATATTACTCTGGTCTGTCTACATTTTGAGACAAAAATTTTTTGAACATTTTTGATAATTTTGGTTTTTGACCGGAAGTAACCCCTTAATGACATTTGACCCCAAAACTGAAGGCATCCTAAAGACCCTGGCTAGTAACAATGCATGTGTGCTAATGGCGACTCTCTGCTATGTCATTTGTAAAGACAGTGATTTTTTTAATATTTTTTAGACTTTGACCGGAAATGACCCCTTAATGACCTTTGACCCCTTATCTGAGCACACCCTATAGACACCGACTAAAGTCGAGTCACATGATATAACCATGTCCTCATCGCATGAAATTTGTGGAAGGAGTAGCATTTTTTTTTTTTTTTACATTTTTGGCCATAAGGTCAAGGTCAAAGGTCAAAGCCAGGTCAAAGTCAAATAGATGGTTTGGTCTAGCCCAGTGGTCATTTGGGTCAAGTTTGGTTGGAATCTGTCAATCTCTTGCGGAGCTAGATGCAGTTGATTGCGGTTGCCAGAAGAAGAAAGAAGAAGAAGAAGAAAGAATTGAGAAGAGACAGCACAAGCCGACGTTTGACGTCGGCTTGTAACTAGAACTGTAGACAGATCTGAACCTAGCCGTTTTAGCGGAAATGACCCCTACATGACCTTAGATGAAATAACTCCTGAATTTTGACCTTTCGGGTCATAAATATTTTTAACATGTTTAGAATGTGGTACGGACCATTCCACTTGAATTTTAGCTTGATTGGACCAATTTTCAAATTTGACCTTTGACCTGTAAACTTTGACCTTTGGGATCACAAATATTTTTAATATCTTTAGAATGTCGTAAGGATCATTAATGTTGAATTTGAGCTCGATTGGACCAATTTTACAATTTGACCTTTGACCCCTAAACTTTGACCTTTGAGGTCACAAACATTTTTAATATGTTTAGGATGTCATAAGGATCATTTCTGTGCAAGTGGCATCGACATACTATGTTACATGTAGCAGATATGAATTTTTGAAGATTTTAGATTTTAACCGAAATGACCCTTAATGACCTTTTGACCCCAATTCTATGAACACCCTATAGACACTGGGTATAGCCGATGCATATGTGCAAGTGACATCATCGTACTATATAATATGTGGCAGAAGAAGCATTTTGAAGATATTTGGTTTTATACCGGAAATGACCCGTTAATGACCTTTGACTCCAAATTTGTGAACACCATATAGTACATAGACATAGCCGATGCATATGTGCAAGCGACGTCATTGTAGGATGTAACATGTAAGAGAAGAAGCATTTTGAAATTTGTTTGAAATTTGTTGCCAGAAGAAGAAAGAAACTAGATCTGGTTACAGATCTGGACCTAGCCGGGGCCGGAAATGCCAGTCTTAACTTAAAGCTTGACATTTGACCGGCTATTATGGACATCTCACACCATTAATGGTGCATCACTGTAGCATGTAGGGGCTTTATCCGTCTTCCATAGGCTGAGATACAGCTACTTTTCCGTAATTTTAAACATTTTTTTGCAAATTTGACGTTTTGACCTCCTTAATGACCTTTGACCCCAATATAAAAAAAACCTCATATACACCGAGAAAATGCATTGTTACAGTTTAGATTAAAAAAATCTACTATGCTTAGTTATGGAGATAAAAATTCTTGAAGTTATTTAGCTTAAAACCGGAAACGACGTCTAAATGACCTTTGACCAAAAAAATAAAAATACCGTGCATACATCGGGTATCACTAATACATATATGAAATTAATGTCACTCTGGTCTGGTTATGTTTTGAGATATAAAAAAATGAACATATTTGATGATTTTTGGTTTTTGACCGAGAGCGACCCCTTAATGACCTTTGACCCCAAAACTGTAGACACCCCAAAGACCTTGGTTGGTAGCAATGCATGTGTGCTAATGACAACACTCTGCTGTGTAATTTGTAAAGACAGTGATTTTTGAATATTTTTAGCTTTCAGACCGGAAATGACCCCTTAATGACCTTTGACCCAAATTCTGTGAATAATTTATAGGCACTGGATATAGCCGATGCATATGTGCAAGTGACGTTATTATATGATGTAACATGTAGGAGAAGAAGCATTTTGAAGATATTTGGTTTTATACCGGAAATGACCCCTTAATGACCTTTTGACCCCAAATTTGTGAATATCCTATAGACACTGGATATAGCCGATGCATATGTGCAAGTGACGTCATTGTAGGATGTAACATGTAAGAGAAGAAGCATTTTGAAATTTGTTGCCAGAAGAAAGAAGCAGAAGAAGAAAGAAGAAAGATCCGATAGCATCACAAGACCTAGCCGGTGTCCCGGCTAGGTAAGAACTAGATCTGGTTACAGATCTGGACCTAGCCGGAGCCGGAAATGCCTGTCTTAAAGTTTATGGACGTCTCACACCATTAATGGTGCATCACTGTAGCATGTAGGGGCTTTATCCGTCTTCCATAGGCTGAGATACAGCTACTTTTCCGTAATTTTAAACATTTTTTTGCAAATTTGACGTTTTGACCTCTTTAATGACATTTGACCCCAATATAAAAAAAACCCTATGTACACCATGAAAATGCATTGTTACAGTTTAAATTAAAAAAATCTACTATGCTTAGTTATAGAGATAAAAATTCTTGAAGTTATTTAGCTTAAAACCGGAAATGACATCTAAATGACCTTTGACAAAAAAAATAAAAATACCGTGCATGCATCGGGTAACACTAATGCATATATGAAGTTTATGTCACTCTTGTCTGGTTACGTTTTGAGATTTAAAAAATGAACATATTTTATGATTTTTGGTTTTGACCGGAAGCGACCCCTTAATGACCATTGACCCCAAAACTGTAGACACCCCAAAGACCTTTATTAGTAGCAATGCATGTGTGCTAATGACAATACTCTGCTATGTAATTTGTAAAAACAGTGATTTTTGAATATTTTTAGCATTCTGACCAGAAATGACCCCTTAATGACCTTTGACCCCTTATCTGTGAACACCCTATAGACACCAACCAAAGTCAAGTCACATGACCTAAGCATGTCACCATCACATGTAATTTGTGGAAGAAGAAGCATTTTGAAGATATTTGGTATTATACCGGAAATGACCCTAAATGACCTTTTGACCCCAAATCTGTGAACACCCTATAGACACTGGATATAGACAATGCATATGTGCAAGTGACGTCATTGTAGCATGTAACATGTAAGAGAAGAAGCATTTTGAAATTTGTTGCCAGAAGAAAGAAAGATCCGGTAGCATTTCAAGACCTAGCCGGTGTCCCGGCTAGGTAAAGAAAGATCCGATAGCATTTCAAGACCTAGCCGTGACGCAAGTCACGGCTAGGTAAGAAAGAAGAAACTAGAAACCGCCGTTCCATAGAAGGGGTACAAGCCGACTCTTGAACTTTGACCCCTATAACTTGACCCCTGGGTCACGGATAGGGTCAACTGCTCGTGCATTGTGCTTAGGATGTCATAAGAAATATTCCTGGTGAATTTTAGCTTAATCGGAACTTATACATGGATTTTGATTTTTTTAAAATTTTTGATTGACCTTTTGACCCCTTTAGTGACCTTTGACCTCAATGAAAAAAAACCCTATGTACACCAACAAAATGAATTGTTCCAATTTTAATTAAAAAATTCTACTATGTTAATTTGTTGATATAAAAATTCTTAAAGTTATTTAGCTAAAAACAGGAAGTGACCCCTTAATGACATTTGACCCCCAAAATAAAAAATACCATGCATACATCAGGTATGACTGATTCATGTATGATGGTTATATTACTCTGGTCTGTTTACATTTTGAGATACAATTTTTTGAACATTTTGGTTTTTGACCGAAGTAACCCCTTAATGACCTTTGACCCCAAAACTGTAGGCATCCTAAAGACCCTGGCTAGTAGCAATGCATGTGTGCTAATGGCGACTCTCTGCTATGTAATTTGTAAAGACAGTGATTTTTTGAATATTTTTTAGACTTTGACCGGAAATGACCCCTTAATGACCTTTGACCCCTTATCTGAGCACACCCTATAGACACCGACTAAAGTCGAGTCACATGATATAACCATGTCCTCATCGCATGAAATTTGTGGAAGGAGTAGCATTTTTTTGTGAAATCACATTTAAAGTCACGGCTAGGTAAGAAAGAAGAAACTAGAAACCGCCGTTCCATAGAACGGGTACAAGCCGACTCTTGAACTTTGACCCCTATAACTTGACCCCTGGGTCACGGATAGGGTCAACTGCTCGTGCATTGTGCTTAGGATGTCATAAGAAATATTCCTGGTGAATTTTAGCTTAATCGGAACTTATACATGGATTTTGATTTTTTTAAATTTTGATTGACCTTTTGACCCCTTAGTGACCTTTGACCTCAATGAAAAAAACAACCTATGTACACCAACAAAATGCATTGTTCCAATTTTAATTAAAAAATTCTACTATGTTAATTTGTTGATATAAAAATTCTTAAAGTTATTTAGCTAAATACAGGAAGTGACTCCTTAATGACCTTTGAACCCTAAAATAAAAAATACCATGCATACATCAGGTATGACTGATATATGTATGATGGTTATATTACTCTGGTCTGTTTACATTTTGAGATAAAAAATTTTGAACATTTTGGTTTTTGACCGGAAGTATCCCCTTAATGACCTTTGACCCCAAAACTGTAGGCATCCTAAAGACCCTGGCTAGTAGCAATGCATGTGTGCTAATGGCGACTCTCTGCTATGTAATTTGTAAAGACAGTGATTTTTTGAATATTTTTAGACTTTGACCGGAAATGACCCCTTAATGACCTTTTGACCCCTTATCTGAGCACACCCTATAGACACCGACTAAAGTTGAGTCACATGATATAACCATGTCCTCATCGCATGAAATTTGTGGAAGGAGTAGCATTTTTTGTGAAATCACATTTTTGACCATTATAGCTAGGTCAACGGTTACAGCAAGGTTAAAGTCAAATAGAAGGTTTGGCCTAGCCCAGTGGTCTTTTGGGTCAAGTTTAGTTGAAATCTGTCAATCCCTTGCGGAGCTAGATGCAGTTGATTGGTTGCCAGAAGAAAGAAAGAAAGAACTAGAGTCAACAGATTCTGAGTACAAGCCGCCGTAGTTGACCTTTGACCCCTAAACTTTGACCTTTGGGGTCATAAATATTATTATATTTTTAACATGTTTAGAATGTCGTAAGAATAATTCCTGTTGAATTTGAGCTCGATTGGAGCAATTTCGAAATTTGACCTTTGACCCCTATAACTTGACCCTTGGGTCACGGATGGGGTCAACTGCTCTTGCATTGTGCTTAGGATGTCATAAGAAAGATTCCTGGTGAATTTCAGCTTAATCGGAACTTATACATGGATTTTTATTTTTTTATATTTCTGATTGACCTCTTGACCCCCTTAATGACCTTTGACTTCAATGAAAAAAAAACCTTACATACACTGTCAAAATGCATTGTTCCAATTTTAATTAAAAATTCTACTATGTTTAGTTGTTTAGATAAAAATTCTTAAAGTTATTTAGCTAAAAACAGGAATTGACCCCTTAGTGACCTTTGACCCCCAAAATAAAAATACCATGCATACATCAGGTAGCACTGATTCATGTATGATGGTTATATTACTCTGGTCTGTTTACATTAAGAGATAATTTTTTTTGAACATTTTTGATAATCTTAGTTTTTGACCGGAAGTAACCCCTTAATGACCTTTGACCCCAAAACTGTAGGCATCCTAAAGACCCTGGCTAGTAGCAATGCATGTGTGTTAGTGGCGACTCTCTGCTATATAATTTGCAAAGACAGTGATTTTTTGAATATTTTTTACACATTTTTCAGACTTTTACCGGAAATGACCCCTTAATGACCTTTGACCTCAATTCTTTTTGATAGGTTTTAAGCACTGCCAGATGTTGATTCATATGCATGAGTCACATGATCATTGCATGTAATTTGTGGAAGGAGTAGCATTTTTTGTGAAATCAACATTTTTGACCATAAGGTCAAGGTCAAAGGTCACAGCCAGCTCAAAGTCAAATGGAAGGTTTTGCCTAACCCAGTGGTCGTTTGGGTCAAATATGGTTGAAATCTGTCAATGCCTGGCGGAGCTAGAGCATTTTCATTGGTTGCCAGAAGAAAGAAGAAAGAATTAGAAGAAGACAGAACAAGCCGACGTTCGTCGTCGGCTTGTAAAGAAAGAAGAAGAAAGAAAGAATTGGAAGAAGACAGAACAAGCCGACGTTCCGTCGTCGGCTTGTAAGAATTGAGAAGAGACAGAACAAGCCGACATTCGTCGTCGGCTTGTAAGAATTGAGAAGAGACAGAACAAGCCGACATTCGTCGTCGGCTTGTAAGAAAGAAGAAGAAAGAAGAATTGAGAAGAGACAGCACACGCCGACGTTTGACGTCGGCTTGTAAGAAAGAAGAAAGAACTAGAGTCAACAGACGCTGAATACAAGCCGCAATTTGACCCCTATAACTTGACCCCTGGGTTACGGATGGGGTCAACTGCTCTTGCATTGTGCTTAGGATGTCATAAGAAATATTCCTGGTGAATTTCAGCTTAATTGGAACTTATACATGGATTTTGATTTTTTGAAAATTTGTGATTGACCTTTTGACCCCCTTAATGACCTTTGACCTCAATGGAAAAAAAACCTTATGTACACCGACAAAATGAATTGTTCCAATTTTAATTTAAATATTCTACTATGTTTAGTTGTCGAGATAAAAATTCTTAAAGTTATTTAGCTAAAAACAGGAAGTGACCCCTTATTGACCTTTGACCCCCAAAATAAAAATACCATGCATACATCAGGTAACACTGATTCATGTATGATGGTTAAATTACTCTGGTCTGTCTACATTTTGAGACAAAATTTATTTGAACATTTTTGATAATTTTGGTTTTTGACCGGAAGTAACCCCTTAATGACCTTTGACCCCAAAACTGTAGGCATCCTAAAGACCCTGGCTAGTAGCGATGCGTGTGTGCTAATGGCGACTCTCTGCTATGTAATTTGTAAAGACAGTGATTTTTTGAATATTTTTTAGACTTTGACTGGAAATGACCCCTTAATGACCTTTTGACCCCTTATCTGAGCACACCCTATAGACACCGACTAAAGTCGAGTCACATGATATAACCATGTCCTCATCGCATTAAATTTGTGGAAGGAGTAGCATTTTTTGTGAAATCACATTTTTGACCATTATAGCTAGGTCAAAGGTCACAGCGAGGTCAAAGTCAAATGGAAGGTTTGGCCTAGCCCAGTGGTCATTTGGGTCAACTTTGGTTGAAATCTGTCAATTCCTTGCGGAGCTACATGCAGTTGATTGCGGTTGCCAGAAGAAGAAAGAAGAAACTAGAGTCAACAGACGCTGAGTACAAGCCGCAATTTGACCCCTATAACTTGACCCCTGGGTTACGGATGGGGTAAACTGCTCTTGCATTGTGCTTAGGATGTCATAAGAAATATTCCTGGTGAATTTCAGCTTAATCGGAACTTATACATGGATTTTGATTTTTTAAATTTTTGATTGACCTTTTGACCCCCTTAATGACCTTTGACCTCAATGAAAAAAAAATCTAATCTAACCATTATAGCTAGGTCAAAGGTCACAGCAAGGTCAAAGTCAAATGGAAGGTTTGGCCTAGCCCAGTGGTCTTTTGGGTTAAGTTTGGTTGAAATCTGTCAATCTTTGCGGAGCTAGATGCAGTTGATTGCGGTTGCCAGAAGAAGAAAGAAGAAAAAGAAGAAAGAAGAAGAATTGAAAGAGATAGCACAAGCCGACGTTTGACGTCGGCTTGTAAGAAGAAGAAGAAGAAGAAGAATTGAGAAAAGACAGCACAAGCCGACGTTCGTCGTCGGCTTGTAAGAAGAAGAATTGAGAAGAGACAGCACAAGCCGACGTTTGACGTCGGCTTGTAACTAGAGTCAACAGACGCTGAATACAAGCCGCAATTTGACCCTATAACTTGACCCCCTGGGTTACGGATGGGGTCAACTCCTCTTGCATTGTGCTTAGGATGTCATAAGAAATATTCCTGGTGAATTTCAGCTTAATCGGAACTTATACATGGATTTTGATTTTTTGAAATTTTTGATTGACCTTTTGACCCCCTTAATGACCTTTGACCTCAATGGAAAAAAAACCCTATGTACATCGACAAAATGTATTGTTCTAATTTTATTTAAAAAATTCTACTATGTTTAGTTGTTGAGATAAAAATTCTTAAAGTTATTCAGCTAAAAACAGGAAGTGACCCCTTAATGACCTTTGACCCCCAAAATAAAAATACCATGCATACATCAGGAAACACTGATTCATACATGATGGTTATATTACTCTGGTCTGTTTATATTTTGAGATAAAAATTGTTTGAACATTTTTGATAATTTTGGTTTTTGACCGGAAGTAACCCCTTAATGACCTTTGACCCCAAAACTGTAGGCATCCTAAAGACCCTGGCTAGTAGTGATGCATGTGTGCTAATGGCGGCTCTCTGCTATGTAATTTGTAAAGACAGTGATTTTTTGAATATTTAGACTTTGACCGGAAATGACCCTTTAATGACCTTTGACCTCTTATCTGAGCACACCCTATAGACACCGACTAAAGTCGAGTCACATGATATAACCATGTCCCCATCGCATGAAATTTGTGGAAGGAGTAGCATTTTTTGTGAAATCACCTTTTTGACCATTATAGCTAGGTCAAAGGTCACAGCAAGGTCAAAGTCAAATGGTTGGTTTGGCCTACCCCGGTGGTCTTTTGGGTCAAGTTTGGTTGAAATCTGTCAATCCCTTGCGAAGCTAGATGCAGTTGATTGCGGTTGCCAGAAGAAAGAAAGAAAGAAACTAGAGTCAACAGACGCTGAATACAAGCCGCAATTTGACCCCTATAACTTGACCCCTGGGTTACGGATGGGGTCAACTGCTCTTGCATTGTAATTAGGATGTCATAAGAAATATTCCTGGTGAATTTCAGCTTAATCGGAACTTATACATGGATTTTGATTTTTTGAAAATTTTTGATTGACTTTTTGACCCTTTTAATGACCTTTGACCTCAATGAATAAAAAACCTTATGTACACCGACAAAATGCGTTGTTCCAATTTTAATTAAAAAATTCTACTATGTTTAGTTGTTGAGATAAAAATTCTTAAAGTTATTTAGCTAAAAACAGGAAGTGACCCCTTAATGACCTTTGACCCCCAAAATAAAAATACCATACATACATCAGGTAACACTGATTCATGTATGATGGTTATATTACTCTGGTCTGTCTACATTTTGAGACAAATTTTTTTGAACATTTTTGATAATTTTGGTTTTTGACCGGAAGTAACCCCTTAATGACCTTTGACCCCAAAACTGTAGGCATCCTAAAGACCCTGGCTAGTAGCGATGCATGTGTGCTAATGGCGACTCTCTGCTATATAATTTGTAAGGACAGTGATTTTTTGAATATTTTTAGCTTTCAGACCGGAAATGACGCCCTTAATGACCTTTGACCTCAATTCTTTTTAGAAAGTTTTAAGCACTGCCACATGTTGATTCATATGCATGAGTCACATGATCATTGCATGTAATTTGTGGAAGGAGTAGCATTTTTGTGAAATCAACATTTTTGGCCATAAGGTCAAGGTCAAAGGTCACAGTCAGGTCAAAGTCAAATGTAAGGTTTGGCCTAGTCCAGTGGTCATTTGGCTCAACTATGGTTGAAATCTGTCAAAGCATAAGAGAGCTAGGGCGAAACGTGGCAAGTCACGCAAAATGTCACGAGTTGCCAGAAAGAAAGAAAGAAAGAAAGAAGAAGAACTAGATCTGGCTACAGATCTGGACCTAGCCGGGGCCGGAAATGCCAGTCTTAAAGTTTGACCTTTAACCACTAAACTTTGACCTTTAATCTTAAACTTAACATTTGACCCCTAGACCTTTGGGGTAAATTTTTTTCATGTTTAGAATGTCGTAATAATCATTCCTGTATCACCACCTTAATCCCTCCTTCTTTCTCCCCCTCTCCTTCCCCAACTCAACCCTCCGTTTCTCATGATCTCCCCTCCCTCTTTAAATTTCAAATAATTACTCTGTTTTGTACCAATCGGCACCTTAATCTCTCCTCTCCCCCTCCCTCTTAAATTTCAAATCATTACTCTTTATTGTATTATGGTTTATTAAAATAATGCGACTTATGCTGGGTAACTTTAAAGACCCCAACCCCACCCCTCTACCTTACTCCTTTCTCTCACCCTCCCGCCAGCTGTCCCTCCCCTTACCTCCCAAGTTCCTCTATTATTTCCCCTACCCCACCCCTCCGTTTTTCATAATCTCCCCCTCTCAATGCTCCAAATACTATTATTACTCTGTTTAATACCAATCGCCATCTTAATCTCTTCTTCCCAAATAATCTTTATTGTATTATTAAAATAAAATGCGACTTTTTGCTGAGTAACTTTAAAGACCCCATCTACCTTACTCCTTCTTTCTCTCACCATCCCGCCATTTATCTCCCCCTCCCAAGTTCCTTTATTACTTCCCCACCCACCCTCCGTTTCTCCCTCCCTCTTCAATTCCAAATAATTACTTTTTTTATAACAATCGCCACCTTAATCTCTGCTTCCCCCTCTCTCTCTTAAATTCCAAATAATTACTCTTTATTGTATTGATAAGGTTTGTTAACATAAAAATGCGACTTTTCCTGGGTAATTTAAAGATCCCCTCTCCTCCCTTAGTCCTTCTTTCTCTCACCCTCCCTCCATTTGTCTCCCCCTCCCATGTTCCTCTATTTCTTCCCCTACCCCACCCCTTCGTTTCTCATGATCCCTCCCTCCCTCTCTTAAATTCCAAATAAATACTGTGTTTTGTACTAATCGCCACCTTAATCTCTCCTTCCCCTCTCTCCCTCTCTATAAGTCTTTATTGTATTTATAAGGTTTATTAGAATAAAAATGCGACTTTTCCCTGGGTAATTTAAAGATCCCCTCTTTCTCCCTTACTCCTTCTTTCTCTCACCCTCCCGCCATTTGTCTCCCTCTCCCAAGTTCCTCTATTACTTCCCCCACCCCACCCCTCCGTTTCTCATGATCTCTCCTCCTCTCTTAAATTCCAAATAATTACTGTTTTGTACTAATCGCCTTCTTAATCTCTCCTTCCCTCTCCTCTTATATTCCAAATAATTGCTCTTTATTGTATTCAGGTTTATTAAAATAAAATTGCGACTTTTGCTGGGTAACTTTAAAACCCCCCTCTACCTTACTCCTTTTTCTTTCCCTCCCCCCCCCCCATTTGTTTCTCCCCCTTACCTTCCAAGTTTATCTATTACATCCCTCCACCACTCCCCTTTCCATCATTTCTCTCAATCTCCCTTCCCCTCTCTTAAATTCCAAATAATTTCTGGCTCTCAATCTCTTCTGTCCCCTCTCTTGAATTCCAAATAATTAAATGACTTCACTTTAAGTATCATGAGCATGATCAGCACACGTTGAGTGCAGTGCTTGTATGTTTACATGACTACTCACATGATATGGCACGTCACCCAAACGGTATCGCTTTCCAATTATTGTATGTCTCGATTCTGGTTTATGTCATGGTCTAGGAAAAGTTCATAAAAATTGGAAATTGAACGCTAAACATTAATATGTATACATGTAGCACATGTATCATCATGCATGATCATCATGGTCGTCATCATTCCCTATCATGATGATGATGATGATGATGATGATGATGATGATGATGATGGTGATGGTATGATGATGACGATGATGATGATGATGATGATGATGGTGATGATATGATGATGATGATGATGATGATGATGATGAGATCGGTTCTACCTTAATATGATGATGATGATGATGATGATGATGATTCATCATCATCATCATCATATCATCATCATCATCATAACCATAATAGGCTCTACCTTATTCCTTCTTTCTCTCACCCTCCCGCCATTTGTCTCTCCCCCTTACCTCCCAAGTTCCTCTCTTTATTACTGCCCCCCCCCCACCCACTCCGTTTCACAGTCTCTCCCTCCCTCTTTAAAATTCCAAATAATTACTGTGTACCAATCGCCACCTTAATCTCTCACGCGTCACGATTCTCGAGTACCCGGCTACTCAAGTATTTTATCTCATGATTGACAGGCACTAATTGACAGGCAAAATGATGGATTACCCAATTATTACAGTATGTCCCACTTATTTTTAGTTTCGTAAAATCGGAGGAACATATCTACAAGGTGTGCTTTTTCTAAAAATTTGTAGGCAAAAACGGATAAATTACTTCAAATATTGTGGCTATTTCAAAATTTAACCCTTGACTCCAAGCAATGGGTAATGACCATGCTGTCAGTGCAGATGGCATCAACGTACTATGTTACATGTAGCAGATATAATTTTTAAAAGCTTTTTTAGACTCGCACCGGAAATGACCCCTTAATGACCTTTGACCCCAATTCTGTGAACACCCTATAGGCACTAGATATAGCCGATGCAACTGTGGAAGTGACGTCATCGTACTATGTAATTTGTGGCAGAAGAAGCATTTTGAAGATATTTGGTTTTAAACCGGAAATACCCCCTTAATGACCTTTGACCCCAATTCTGTGTTAACCCTATAGACACAAGATATAGCCGATCCTTATGTGCAAGTGACGTTATTGTAGGATGTTTTATGTAGGAAGAAAAGCATTTTTAGCTCAAATCACATTTTTGGCTAATTTGACCCCTCTGTGACCTTTAACCCATTAAAAGTAATGTGACATGTATAGTCGTAGTCAATGATGATTGTGACTAAGTTAGGTCAAAATCGGTCAAAGCATGTCCGAGCTGGAGCAAAAAATGTGTATATTTGTTGCCAGAAAAACCGACCGATAGCATTTCAAGACCTAGCCGCAGTCCCGGCTAGGTAAGAAGAATTGGAAGAAGACAGAACAAGCCGACGTTTGACGTCGGCTTGTAAGAAAGAAAGAAGAATTGAGAAGAGACAGCACAAGCCGACGTTTGACGTCGGCTTGTAAGAAGAAAGAAGAAAGAATTGGAAGGAGACAGAACAAGCCGACGTTCCGTCGTCGGCTTGTAAAAACTTGATTTCAACACAAAATGCTACTTATCCCACAAAGTTCGCAGGACAGTAACGCCACTTGCACACATACATTGTTATTACCCAGTGTCTATAAATCATACACAGCTTTGAGGTCAAAGGTCATTAAGGGGTCACTTCCGGTTAAAAACAAATTCCTTTATTAGCTAAGAAAAACGTAGGAGAGTGACGGTATGTGCACACATGAATTGAATTATGTTAACCTAATGTATACGTGATATTTTTTATTTGGGGTCAAAGGTCATTAAGGGTTCACTTCCGGTATAAAACGAAATATCTTCAAAATGCTACTTCTCCAACAAGTTACATAGGACGGTGACGCAACTTGCACACGTGAATTGCTATTACCCAGTGTCTATGAATCATACACAGATTTGAGGTCAAAGGTCATTAAGGGGTCACTTCCAGTATAAAACCAAATTCCTTCAAACAATTTTATAAGCTAAGAAAAACATAGGAGAGTGACGGTATGTGCACACATGAATTATGTTTACCTTATGTATATGTGGTATTTTTTTGTTTGAGGTCAAAGGTCATTAAGGGATCACTTCCGGTATAAAACGAAAAACCTTCAAAATGATTTATTTGCTAAGAAAAACATAGGACAGTAACGGTATGTTCACACATGAATTGTGGTTACACAATTCATATGTGGTATTTTTTTTATTTGGGATCAAATGTCATTTAGGGGTCACTTCCGGTCTGAGACGAAAAACCTTAAAATGCCCCTTCTGCCACAAGTAACATAGCAAAGTGGTGCCACGTGCACCCATGCATTGACATTAGCCAATATATATGGGCGTTTTTATATATTTTGGGGTTAAAGGTCATTAGGGGTCACAACACGGCTGTGTTCGTGGGTTAGACCACAGCTAAGTCTAGTTTTTTTTTCTTCTTCTTCTTCTTCTTCTTCTTCTTCTTCTTCTTCTTCTTCTTCTTCTTCTTCTTCTTCTTCTTCTTCTTCTTCTTCTTCTTCTTCTTCGTCTTCTTCTTCTTCTTCTTCCTTCTGTCGACCTTTATATTTGCTCTAGCACTGACATGCTTACACCGATTTTGACCTAACTTTGTCACAACTATCATTGACCATGCCCCTACATGTCACATAAAACTTGTGAGGTCAAAGATCACGTAGGGGTCATAGTGGTCAAAAACGTGATTTCAACTCAAAATGCTTCTTCTCCCACAGAATTACGTAGAACAGTGACGCCACTTGCACACATGCATTGCTATTACCCAGTGTCTATGGGGTCCTCACAGATTTGGGGTCAAAGGTCAATAAGGGGTCATATCCGATATAAAACGAAAAACATTCAAAAATTTTATTTGCTAAGACAAACATGGGCCAGTAACGGTATGTTCATAAATGAATTGTGGTTATCCAATGTATATGTGGTATCTTTTAAATTGGGGTCAAAGGTCATTAACGGGTCATTTTCGGTATAAAACGAAAAACCTTCAAACATTTTTATTTACCAAGAAAAACATAGCATTGTAACGGTATGTTTATACATGAATTGTTATTACCCAGTGTATACGTGGTATTTTTTAATGTTGGGTCAAAGGTTATTAAGGGGTCACTTTCGGTCTAAAACGAAATTCCTGCAAAATTCGGGCACGAATAACATATACCAGAATGATGCCACGTGCACATAATGCATTTACATTCGCCAATGTCAATGGCATGTTCAGAGATTTTGGGGTCAAAGGTCATTAAGAGTCACACAACGACTGTGTTCGTGGTCTTAGACCACAGTTATGTACATGTCCAGTTTTTTCTTACTTACCAGTCTTATTTCTTACATGATCTTCTTAGTCTAGCCGGGCTCGGCTAGACTCCTGTTTTTCAGCGGTTTCTTTCTTCTTCTTAGTCTAGCCGAGCGGCGGCTAGACTCTTGTATCCCAGTAGTTTCTTTCTTCTTCTTTCTTTCTTTCTTCTTTCTGTCAACAATTGATATAATTTGCTCTAGCTCCTTCATTATTTGACCGATTATGACAAAACTTGTGCAAAACTCCACTAACCCAGCCGTAACATTGGACATGACCCATTTGGGGTCAAACGTCATGCATGAGTAATTTTGGCTAAAAATGTGATTTTTACCAAAAATGCTTCTTCTCCTACAGATTACATGGTACAGTATTGACATTTGGACATTGACCTTGGCTATAGCCGGGGCCTATATGGTCATCACAGATTTGGGGTCTAAGGTCATTAAGGGTGTATTTCCGGTACATAGCCAAATATCTTCAAAACGCTTCTTTTCCTACAGATTATATGGTACGGAGATGCGACTGACACATATTCATTGGAATTACCTGGTGTCTATGGGGTCCTCACAGATTTTGAGTTTAAGGTCATACAGGGGACAAAAATGGTTGATTACTGAAAATCACTTTAAAATTCAATTTTTTTTCTGTTTAATATGCATGTAAAAAAATATTTACACAAATAAGTTCTTATCTTTGGATTAGTTTTGATAATTTATCACTTCTCTATCAACAAAACACCTTTTTTCCTAATACAACTACCATTAACACATCATAAAATGGTTTAAAATGTTGGAAACCTGCATATTTTGACAATTTTTAGGCCACATTTTGCCCTAAAAATAGCCCAAAAATGTCCATAAACTTTTTAAATATGGTCCAAAGTAACTCGGATTTCTTTTTATTACATGTAGAAACACGACAGTGTATTTAAAACTGCATACAAATGCCACATTGATGTACTCATACACTTCAAAATTGTAAATGAAAATAATTTTTTGATCATAATGGCTATGAGCTCATTAATTATTCATGAGCTAATGTGCATAATATTTACATAATTAAATATTAAACTTGTTTTTCTAAAAGCTTAAAGTCCAAGCTTGCCAATGGTATGCCACTTATTGGTTTAATAACAATAACACTGGAACGCAGTAGTTAATATGATACCTCCACACCACTCAAATGTACCACTTTTGTGGGGGTAATAGAATAGGGTTAATTAAGTGCTGTGATCACCAGAATAATGCCAAAGGGCTCTAGCATTATGTTCATATACGATTGTAATCAGATTTGGCTTACACATGGAGGAGGGTCTGTTTTGGGGTCAAAAGGGGTAAAATTCTAAAGTTTGTCTAAATTTGAAAATTTTAAAATTTAAAAAACACAATGTTCAATGACCTTTGACCCCAAAACTGTAGGCATCCTAAAGACCCTGGCTAGTAGCGATGCTGGTATATGTGATCTTGATATGATTCAAAATATATTGGAGGTCATTTCAAGGTCACCAGAGGTCAACCAAAGGTCAAAATAAGGGGTCAAATTCTAAAGTTTGTCCAATTTAAATGAAAATTAGTATATGTGATTTTGATATGATTCAAAATATAATGAAGGTCATTTCAAGGTCACCAGAGGTCAACCAAAAGTCAAAAGTGGTCAAATTGCAAAGTTTGTTTAATTTGAATGAAAATTAGTAAATGTCATGTGGATATGATGCAAAACGTGGCGAAGGTCATTTCAAGGTCATAGAGGTCATTTCAAGGTCACGGCTAGCCTTTTAAGGATGCAATATATCTAGTTCTTTCTTTCTTTCTGTCAACATTTAACATAATTTGCTCTAGCTCCTTCATTATTTGACCGATTATGACCAAACTTGCGCACAAGCTCCACTATCACAGCCTTTAAATTTAACATGACCCGTTTGGGGTCAAACGTTACGCATGAGTAATTTTGGCTAAAAATTTGATTTTTACCAAAAATGCTTCTTCTCCTACAGATTACATGGTACAGTATTGAGATTTGGCCATTGACCTTGGCTATAAGGTCATTAAGGGGGTATTTCCTGCACATAACCAAATACCTTCAAAATGCTTCGTTTCCTACAGATTATATGGTACTGAGATACGACTGACACATATGCATTGACATTAGCTGGTGTCTATGGGGTCCTCACGGATTTTGAGTTCAAGGTCATACAGGGGCAAAAATGGTTGATTACTGAAAATCACTTTAAAATTCAATATTTTCTACATATTAAGTGCTGTGATTATAAGAATAATGCCAAAAGGGCTCAAGCATTATGTTCATATACGATCGTAATCAGATTTGGCTTAAACATGGAGGAGGGGTCTGTTTTGGGATCAGAAGGGATACAATTCTAAAGTTTGTCCAATTTAAATGAAAATTAGTATGTGATCTTGATATGATTCAAAATATTGTGGAGGTCATTTCAAGGTCACTAGAGGTCAACCAAAGGTCAAAAGGGGTCATATTGCAAAGTTTGTTCAATTTGAATGAAAATTAGTCTATGTAAATGTAGATATGATGCAAAACGTGGTGAAGGTCATTTCAAGGTCATCAGAGGCCATTTCAATGTCACGGATAGACTTTGTAGCCTTACAGGGATGCAATATATCTAGTTTCTTTCTTCTTTCTTTCTTTCTTCTTTCTTCAGTCAACCTTTATATTTGCTCTAGCACTGACATGCTGAGACCGATTTTGACCTAACTTGGTCACAACCATCATTGAACATGCCCCTACATGTCACATGGAACTTGTGAGGTCAAAGGTCAAATCAAATCAAATCAAATTTATTTATTTCAATATACATAATAAAAATTGAACATCAAACCATGCAGCAAACAAAAAAGACAATATGGAGGAGTTGACCGGAAGGCCAATGAGGCCTGAATAAGCCAACCCCTAAACAAAATTCGTTGCAAAAATAACAAGAACAAAAACACATGAGACCTAACATGCAAGGCCAATAAGACAAGACGGACAGTTCCCAGAAAAAAATAAAAGGAAAAAAGTTATTCGTTAACTGAAATCATATTTCGTTTAAGCTGATTACGAAAAAGTTTAACGGATTTGCAAGTCTTTGTTTTTTTATTTATACTGTTCCAAAAAGTGGGTCCAGCAGCTCGGATGGAATGATCAGAGAATGCACACATTTTTTTATTATTTGCCAAGTTGAGATCATTTACATGCCTTGTCTGGCAGCCGTGTATGACAGAGCGCTTTGTAAAATAACCATTAAATAAATCAGGCAAATCATTCATAGAATATCTATACATAAATACGCCCAGTTCGAGTGAGTACTTATCTTTTACAGTTAGTAGGTTATATTTTGCAAATAAGAGTCCTAAATGACTTCTGTAATGACTATTTGACACTGTTCTAATTGCCCACTTTTGTAATTTAACAAGTTTATCAAGATAAGTTTTACAGGTACTTCCCCAAATAAGTATTCTATAGTTGAGGTAAGGCATTACTAGAGTAAAATATAGAGTGTGTAAAATACGTTCTGGAACATAGTGTTTTAATTTGTTCCTGACAAAAATAGTTCGTGCTAGTGTTTTGGAAACACGATCAACATGATGTTTTCCATGCAGGGGTCATAGGGGGTAAAAAACATGATTTTAACTCAAAATGCTTCTTCTCCCACAGATTACGTAGGACAGTGATGCCACTTGCACACATGCACATATTTGGGGTCAAAGGTCATTAAGGGGTCATTTCCGGTATAAAACGAAAAACTTTCACAATTTTTTATTTGCTTAGAAAAACATGGGCCAGTAACGGTATGTTCATAAATGAATTGTGGTTATCCAATGTATATGTGGTATTTTTTAAATTGGGTCAAAAGTCATTAAGGGGTCACTTCCGGAATAAAACGAAATACCTTTAAATAGCTTCTTCTCCCACAAATTACATAGGAGACTGATGCCACTTGCACACATGCGTTATTCGTTCTCCATGTCTATGGGATCCTCACATATTTTGGGTCAAAGGTCATTAAAGGGTAACTTCCGGTATAAAACGAAATGCCTTTAAAATGCTTCTGCTCCCACAAATTACGTAGGACAATGACGCCACTTGCAGTTATACATTGTTATTACCCAGTGTCAATGGGGTGCACACAGATTTGGGGTCAAATGTCATTAAGGGGTGTCATTAAGGGGTCACTTCCGGAATAAAACGAAATACCTTTAAAATGCTTTTTCTCCCACAAATTACATAGGAGAGTGATGCCACTTGCACACATGCATTGTTCGTACTCAGTGTCTATGGAATCCTCACATATTTTGGGTCAAAGGTCATTAAAGGGTCACTTCCGGTATAAAACGAAATACCTTTAAAATGCTTCTGCTCCCACAAATTACGTAGGACAATGACGCCACTTGCATTTATGCATTGTTATTACCCAGTGTCTATGGGGTGCACACATATTTGGGATCAAAGGTCATTCAGTGGTCACTTCCGGTCTAAAACGAAATTCCTTTAAAATGCTATTTCTCCCACAAATTACGCAGGCCAGTAACGCCACTTGCACATATGCATTGTTATTACCCAGTGTCTATAAGGTGTACACAGATTTGCGGTTTAAGGTTATTAAGGTTATTATTCATGTGACATGTAGGTGCATGGTCAAGTTAGGTCCAAATCGGTGCAAGCATGTGAGTGCTAGAGCAAATGATATGGTCGGCAGAAGAAGAAAGAAAGAACTAGACATGTACATAACTGTGCTCTAAGACCACGAACACAGCCGTTGTGTGACCCTTAATGACCTTTGACCCCAAAATCTCTGAACATCCCATTGGCATTGGCTAATGTCAATGCATGTGTGCACGTGGCATCACTCTGCTATATGTTATTTTTTGCCGAAGATGCATTTTGCAGGATTTCGTTTTAGACCGGAAGTGACCCTTAATAACCTTTGACCCCAAATAAAAAAAATTACCACGCATACACTGGGTAATAACAATTCATGTATAAACATACCGTTACTTTGCTATGTTTTTCTCGGTTAATAAAATGTTTGAAGGTATTGTGTTTTATATCGGAAGTGACCCCTTAATGACCTTTAACCGCAAATCTGTGTACACCTTATAGACACTGGGTAATAACAATGCATATGTGCATGTGGCGTTACTGGCCTGCGTAATTTGTGGGAAAAATAGCATTTTAAAGGTATTTCGTTTTATACCGGAAGTGACCCCTTAATGACCTTTGACCCAAAATATGTGTGCACCCCATAGACAAAATTTAGCTCAACATTGAAAATACAAGCATTTAAACCAGTTCGTTTGTTGATAGGTGTGGAGTAGTGAAAATCACCAAGTTCATGATGTCATCAAGAACCACTAATTCCCATTTTACATATCAACATTATATGCGTTAGCAACATGTATCCAAAATTGTAACGAAATCCGTTAATAGTAAGCTTTCCAAAATGAAGTGAATTTTAAACATCGGTAATGTACCACCTTTTGGCTTCTAGCAAGATTCAAGATTTATTTATTTGATATTCATCTTACAATAACAGTGGCGTACAGTGGCCGCTCCTACCGGGGGCTAAGAAAATGGTAATGTTTGGACTGCTTTATCGGGGGTCTACGTCGCTTATCTGGGGTTACGGCGCATTACTATCTGGGGTTTAGATGCCTTATAAAAAAAATCTGGGTTTATACTGCGATATGCTAAGGTCAAGGCATCTTAGCCACAGGTAAGGAACGTAAACCCAGGATAAGGCCGTCTAAACCACAACATTTAAGGCGCCTTATCCCTAGATAAGGGATGTAAACCCAAGATAAGGCAGTTTAAACCCCATACAAGGGACATGAACTCCAGATAAGGCGGAAATGGTACACTTATGCTTCTGCTCTCATTCAAAACTCACATTACGCTCTACCAAATAGGGGCCATCTTGGATTTCTGGGCAAAAATTATGTTATAACGTCAAATTAATGTCAGATTCAGATTTCTTGGGGTCGACTTACCGGAAAAAGTGTCTTTGTACACGATTTTAGGAACTCCGGTTCAAAACTTATTTTTCAAGATGGCGCCGGCGGCCACCATCTTGGATTTCTGGGTAAAAATGAGGTCGTAATGCCAAAGTAATGTCAAATTTGAAATCCTTGTGGTCGACTTATCCAAAAAAAGTGTCTTTGTACACGATTTTAGGTCCTCTGGTTCAAAACTAAATTTTTCAAGATGGTGCTGGCCACCATCTTGGATTTCTGGGTGAAAATGATGCTGTAATGTCAAACTAATGGCAGAATCGGAATCCTTTACTCGACATATCCGAAAAGTGTCTTTGTGCATGATTATAGGTGCTCTGGTTCAAAACTTAAATTTTCAAAATGGTGGCGGCGGCCATTTTGGATTTTGGCCTCTAGCGAAAAATCCCGGGATTTTCGCGAGGGACATGGGGGCTATTTTTTTTCTAAATGGTCCATAATCAATCGTCAATCCTAGCCAGAGAGTGGTCTCCAAATTGGAAGTTTTTGACTAGCAGTTTCTGTCAAAGAAGAACGGCACGTGTTTACATTTTGAGAGCGTGCACAGCGTAAACATGGAAGTGTGGTACTACAGCAGTCATCGCCGTACGCCAGAGTGTCTAGAATGCTGCTAAAATAAGAAAAAACTTAATGCTAATTTATTACACATTCTAGGGAAGCGTGGTTACCTTTATGAAATCGCCGAGTGGGAGGGTTTTCAATGAAATATTTTTTGTGTAAAAACTGAAGCTTCATAAATCATAATCAAAATATATGACGATTCGTGATACCCAATGGTGCTAACGTTTATGTGGTATAGAAAGCAGAGAATTTTATTTCAATTTTATATACGCCAATTTTTGTATATGTTGCAAAGCTAAATAAAAACTAAACTAAACTAAACTAAAGTATTTTCTGAATTGAGTGGAAATTAACACTGAATTGATGGTAAAAATTGTATGTAATTTGTACGTAGGTCCCCACTAAAAAATACCGTTTTGTCTTTATGGGAATATAATCTCCAATATCTGGAAGAAACTTTTTGGGACTGCGTGGAAAACCTTCTATTAATTGCAAAAATCCAGACCGTGTATACACGGAAAATGGTAGACCCACATGTATATACCCGGTAAAATATAGGAGTATAGCACGTGCAGCCCAGCGAGGTCAAATCGATAACGTATTGTGCAAATTAATTGTTGGTTTTCTGTACATCTTCTCTGGTAAAACACGCACAGTTATCTACAATTGAGCGCTATTAATACACATTAATGTTTTTAAGCAGATAAAATTCCAAAATATGGTACGTTTCTGCCTTTGCTTGTCACGTGGTAGGATAATGTTGAAGTTGCAAATAAATGTTCAAATACTCCCGTAATGGATACCAATAAGACAAGTGGACGAGCGGTCTAAGGCGCTAAGCTCTTAAAGTATCTAAGATAGTGGTGCGCCGGAGTTCGAACCCCGCCTCTGCCAAACTCAATTTTACTTTTTTTAAATTTCATATTGGGGAAATGTGGCTGGCAGCAGGGAGGTAAATAACATGTTAACTGCCCACCCAGTAAATTATTTTGCCCACCCAGTAAATTAAAATTGCCCATTGCCCAAAAGTGCCCACCCAGTAAAGTATTTTGCCCACAAAAAAATGGGCACCCTATAATAATTACCATCTAGTTTTACTGCTTTTTTTCCTGCGTAGGAGTAATGGTGAGTGATAATTAGTATAAAATTTCTAAATACCCAAAGTGAAATATAATATGATATACCGGTACAATTGTACTTGAAAGTTGCTAAATGAATATGCTAAAAATTGGCACAGATCCTTGAGAGAAAGGGGGGAGGGTAATGCCCACTTTTTACATCAATTAGCCAAATTGTACGCAAAAACAGATCTACATTTCCGAAAATCCAAACGCCTGGATGCCAATAATTATCGCTGCCCACCCAGTAAATTATTTTCCATTATTTGAGGGCAAAAATAAATTAAATTGCCCACCCAGTGAATTATCCTTATTTACCTCCCTGGCTGGCAGAATTTATGTATGGCGTGGAGTGGTGTGGTGTGGTACTGATTGTCTAATTCAATCGTCTGACAATCATAACAACAGACGCGGTAATCTGTTGCGTCAAAATGTCGCTCATTAACAGGGCGCTCGCGTCAATCTGAACAAGGTACTGCCGTTCGTCTCTAAAACCGATTGTAGTTCAATTGTAGTTAGGGTGATTCAGAAATACACACGTTTTTATTTTTTGATGGGCCAACATCTAATTTTGTTCATTTTGGTGTAAAAATGCATCATGCAAAATTTCATAAAATTTAGATCAACTTTGGAGGGTGCGCCCGGGCTTTGAAGTTTTGTATGTAAAGTCAATAGGGTTTTGGTGCAAAATTTGTCTCCAACAGTTTTTTCACACAAAGACTCAACTTATGTGGATGAATTTCTCAGGTGTGTTAGATACACATGTTTCCTATGTAAATCCATCGGAAATTTAAATCATCAAGCTCACGATTGGCTATAATAATGAAAAAAGTACATTCACTGAAGAGGGAGTGAATCCTCTCAGTAGCAACTTCTTGTTGTTCATGCAATGGCAGATGAATAAACTTATGAATATTAACAAAGGCGTATCCACTATATGTTTCAGGTTGTTACAATCATGGAGCTATTAAATAGATGGAGAAGAAATAGATTACGTAACGCATTGAAACCTTGTGCCGATTTGAAATCTGACAAGCTATTCATCGAAAGGTACCTTTTGTTTGGGACAAAGGGCTTCCGCCATTAAATCGGTAAGCTGACCCGACAGTGTATTAACGCTTTACCTAGCAGGCTACTGTCAATAAGTGATCAAACGAAAGGCGTGTGAAAGCGACGTCTGGAACGAAAAGTACCTTTTGTTATAATAACACACAAGGATGTGATTGAGTAGCCGTAAGCACAAAAAGCACACATTAGCCGCTGAGTACAGTTCGTGATCACCCCACTGACTTCAGGTGCTTCATTTAAATAAATTGAATGCGCTTGCTGAATGATTACACATCAAGCATTCAAGGCTGCCATTTATGTCTATAGTACTGTATAATGGTAATAGCTATACGTATACATGTAACAAATAATAAGTATACCGGTATAGGCCTATATAAAAGTTGTTTCACAAATTGACATTTTATTTTATTTTAAGAAGGAGAATGTCATAAACAGTGGCGTACTGAAGGGGGGGCAGCTCTTCTGTGAGAGGTCTTGGGAAGGGATGAGGAGGAAGAGGTGAAAGAGGGATATGAAGAACGAGAGGGGGGGTTGGAGGAAGAGAGGAAGAGAAAGAAATGAAGAGAAATAAATAAATAGAATTAAATAAATAGAAAGGTAAGGTAAGAAAAATGATAGGAATGAGAGGGGACAAAAAGTAAGAGGGGATGGAGAAGGAAGGAGATAAGAAGAGGGAGTGATACTTCAAGGAAAGAATAAGTACAGAGAAAAGAAAAAGAAATGACAAAATGTAGGCATTATAATAATTATTATAGAAACACAGCCCCCCCCCCCCTAGGCCTAACGCTAACAGCACTATAGGCAGCCATTCGATGATGTCAATGCCTTTATGCGTTACGTATTTAAAACGCCCAGTCAGATGTATTTTACACCTGCCAAGCACAAGTCACCCAATTTCGAAAATTGGACGTTGAATGTACACTCTCATGAATATTGATTGGCAACATTTTCCAATATGTCAGCGCTCAAATCGGACACAATAGAACAATAGACCATTCAGTGCGTTGGTTACAATTATCTAGTAGTATAAAAGAAGAAAACCTCCCACCACCAGACATCAAGTTGATATTGCAGGCTCCCATAATGCTTTCCTGCATAATGCTAGGATTTGTAATACCATGGAGGTATATAAATAAATGGAGAATGATCGCCAGAATTCTAATCTCTTAAGTGGAGATTATCCTATTACCTCTATTCAATGAGTCACCAAACTTGAATGACTAGCCACTTCAGCCAAGCTATTGATCTCCACGATGGTTATGAGACTCTACCATGGTTCATTGATCGTCACTCCCAAAATTTCCTCATAGGAATTGACCCTACATTGACCCGTACCGGAAGGCTTGTAAAAGAGACTGTATAATGACGTCAGCTAGTCAATTAGCTGTTCAAAGTCGCCAGTTTTGATAGCTTATAGTTTCAATGTATGATTGTGCGAAAACCCTATGAAATTTGGATGTTCTGTTCTCAAGTTATGAAACTGTTTTCTACACTAGTTGTGCCGTAACTTGACAAATATACTTAGTTTTCATGTTCATATATTAAGCTTTTAAGGGGGTCTGAGGAGTTCAAATATAGTGCAAATGAAAGCAAAACGTTTTTACCTTCCGATTGTGAAAAAAATTATGTTGGGCCAATTTGGGCCAATTGAGTTAAGAGCGAGTAAGATTTACCGGAAGTACTTCGAATTCAGCTAAAATCTTTTCATCATCATTAAACTTCTCATTTTATAATAAATAATTATCAGTATTTAGGCCTAAATGATTATTAATATTATTAGGGGCTATCATTTTCTTTGGAGGGGGTTCCAAATAGGCCTATACCGGGGGGGGGGGGGGGCACAACTTTTTGGAAAGGAAAAAAGGGGGTCATAGCCTAATTTAATTTGTCAAGAATCATGACCAAAATGTAGGGGGTCACAATATGACCACAGATATAGGCCTACAGATAGGGTGTTTATTTTATTCAAAAAGACTGAATGCAATTTTTTTGCGAAAATGACATTTTGATATCAAATTTTCTGAAACATGAGCACTTTCCAATAAACATTATAAGTAACTGCATTTAGCACCCCATTGAAATAAATGACCAGTGAAACAGACTTAACAATGTAATCAGCTTAGCATAATCAATATCCCTGAAATTGCCTATTCAACAATAATTGGTCATAACCAACGTAGTACAAAAGATGCTTGGCTAGATCATTCTCCATTTATTTATATACCTCCATGGTAATACCAGTGTCATTCTGGTCATTATGACAGTTATGAATAGAGCCATCTTACCATTCAACTCAATAGATACAATGCACAATGGGAAGAGGAGAGATGGACATTTTGTATTCTCTATTGTATTTCCAAGTGGATGACGGGTCACTGAAGCTGAAAACTCAATAGAGAATATGTATACCATTCATTCATTCTATTATAGGCTATCCTAATTATAATATTTTCCTGTAGCCAGAAGACTGGCCAAATGTTTTGGCTGTTCTGTCTACTGCTTTCCACTATTGAAACAATTGAGATAAATTTTGAATTTTCTCCGTTTGTCAATATTTTCATTTAATTTTTCTTACATATTTGTTTCATGAATACCTAAGACTACATGCTGACAGTTTTATAGCATAGTTGGATAAGTTGATTATTACTTTCTGGTGGTTGGGTGAAAATTACCAAAAATCCTCATAGACGTCACACACAAAACTTCAAAGCCCGGGCGCATCTTCTAAAAATTATTTGAATTTCATGAAATGTTGCATGATGTATTTTACACCAAAATGAACAATATTAGGGGTTGGCCCGTAAAAAAATCAAAACGTTTGTATTTTTGAATCACCCTAATTGCATGTACGTGTGTTTAACTGCAAGCTTTAAAAAAGTGTGTACTCACTCATGCACTTCATCAAAATTCAACTCACTATAAATCCATTATAACTTGACTTCGATGAAAACATGGAATTGAATTAGGCCTAATTAAATAGGCCTAGCCTGAGCACCTGACAATGTTTTCTTTCAACTCTTATTATTTGATCAAACCGCCACTTCGCAATCGCAATAGGGTGTCGCTTTTTTGATTTTGTTTTCTTTGTCAATACCGATGGGAACTTAACGGGTTAGGCAATTTTAAATCGAATTTCGAAAAGTTTTTTGATACATTCATTGATTTCTCAAAAAGTAAAAATCGCAGTTTAACGAATAACGGTTCAAATGAAAGCCATTATTGGGGGCTAATTGTTGTATCACTATGACAGGCCTAACACCAATATAAACACTTGTTTCGGTGACCCAAGTTCATGGTCATTTCTGCTCACGCACTTTTTTACAGATGGCCTGGAATTTCATATTTCGGTTTCAACGATTCTACTTGGAATGTAGATAGTTAATTGTTGCTATTACTCTTCGCGATTTTAATTTATGCCCTCTTTAGCCGACAATTTTTAATGCATTTTACACAATAGATACGTCGCTTGCATAAATACCGCTATTTTTATCAGTATCGTTTTTGTTAACCAACATACCATCCAAATTAGTTCTCAAGACTTTGATGAAACCATAGATACCAAATCGGACTGCATGTGATGAACAGATTTTAAACTAGAATCAAAAGAACCAGCGTAAGCCCTCTCAAAATGTACTTTTTAAAAATATCGCGTTGTGATAAAATGACTGCCTTTTCCTTGTTTTTTATAACAAGGAAAAGCTTTACTTACCTCAAACTTCACGCGTAGTGTTGTCTCAGTGTCCGTTACTGGTTGGTATTATTCAGATTAAGCGATTTTCATGATTTAGGCCTACTAAGCCTACATTTGACCAACTATTTGCCCACACCGTGTACGAATATATTCCATAAATGACGCTGCATTCAGTATCACACTAACGACAAGGTTATACTAAGATGTGTAAGACTTTCTGACACTATATTCACTGTTTTTCTAATGGCTATTCAAACTTATGACAAATTTGGCTGGTTTGCGTTGTTCAATACCATTTTACCCTGATGTGACAGTGACGTCACATCCGGGGTCACGTCAGTATATAGCAAGTTTCATACTACCCTGCCGCTTGCAATGAGCAGCGTGGCGCACGCGCATTGCACAAACGGACAAAATCAAGGCTTGTCATTGGTTGAAACGCTATGCCGCTTGCCGCAGCGGCAAGCGGCAGGAAAGTATACTGGGGGCATTATACGAATTTTATTAGGCGTAGCATCACTCGCTGGAGTTCGATGGCGCTGGTGTACATACGCACGCTCTTAAAGACACCGCATAGATGCGCGAGCGAAACAGCTGTTCACAACGCGTTAACATCACTGCCACATCGGGGTGAAAATGGTATAGGTAATAGATGACTATGAAACCTCAAAGTCGCCCCTCGATAAAGGTTGGCAATTGAAGCAGGCCTCATTTAGGCGAACTTTTTCTAGTTTAATGTGATGCGAGTGCAAGCGCCGCTCGGACTGTGAAGGTTTCTGGATACCGAATATGGGTTTAGATTAGGCCTATATCATGTCCTCTAGGCCATATAATTTATTTTTGGAAAGGAAAGTCTAATCTCGGAGCCTATTCAATTGAGAATGGACTGGATTTTGTCATAATAATATAAAAATTAATACTTGTCGTCCATAACAAGAAAGAATGCCTCGCGATTTTTTTGATATCCAGCCATAGTATTTTAATTGATTAAACTGAACATGAAGCTATATCTTTACTAGCTTCATGCACTAATTTCCAGACCCGCCCGGCCTTCTACATGTAGTGAGTACCATATACCACATTAGATTGTGTTTACAAGAAATAATAAGCGCTGCCTCCTCGAAATTTCTTATGCCAGCAGCCTTGATGATTAAATATTATCTACAACCCCGCACCTGTGTTCAATCAAGGCCTTTCTTTTATCTATTGACCTCAAAAGAAAGGATTACAATGATCAGAATGTCGTCCCTGAACCCTTTCCACACATTAATAATGAATCGGTAAGGGAACGTGCTACCCTTTATACTTCAGCGAGTACGTATGGCCACTACACAGTTCAATGACCTTATTGTGATCTGGCGGGCGTTTTAAAAGCACGATCCCTGACTGCGTGGGCATATTTCCGGGCAAGGAACAATAGAGACCAATTGCCTGGCAATGACGTCACATGTAATCCCAGTCTATAGTGTGATTAGAACATTATAGGCTGGTGGTCACTTATAGTACGATCAGTACGAAAAGTCCAATGCGATTATTAATATATTTTCTAAAATTAAAAGAACCACTTTTTAGCGGGAATTGTTGTAAGTTACACAGCTGAAGTTGTGAAAGGGTTGAAAGACTACAATATTACGGCATAAACAAGAATGTCTTTGTTTGGTCGTTATTCCTATAGGCTCATCCCTTAACGAATGAAATTTGGTATCAAAATAAAGCTAATCATGTGTATAATAGCTATTATATTATTATGTATACCATGCTATCCATCAACCTTTTTTGTTATTTTGTCACTAAGAAAACCCGTTAAATCAACACCATTGGTGGTGCGATATCTATCTCGTTGTGCACGCGAAATTCCTCTTTTTGTCTACTCGCCACATACGCCCAACAAGTATGCATTTCTCAATGGGCTAATTGTTTAGGCTGATTACAAGTCTGTTCTTTTTAAACATAACAATTTTTCATTTTAAATATATATTTTTTAAATAAATCTAGATTTTTTTATGAAATAAAATTGACTTTTCTTGGTCCACTTTGATAAAAAACCTTGTTCCTAAAACATTGCATCTGTATGAATGAATAATGATTTGGAAATATTCAAAAACACATTTGCCACACAATGTGAATTTTCTTTGAATTTTTTCAAAAAGTGGACTTGATTTTGTCCAGAATGAAAAGTATACAGTTTTATTAGGTGTTTACTTTAGGAAGGGCTTTGAAACAATCTATTAAATTATGATGACATAAAGAATTATTCAGTTAGGACATAACTAATATGATTTTGAAAACTAGAGGAATATATTACCATGATTTCAACACGGGAATAATATTACATTATTATAGGCAACTTGCAACATCGGCCTATGGACTCACACCCACCTGCAATATGGCACCTGTTGTTTAGACAAAAGGAACCCACAATCGTCAAGTCATTGAATCGTGACGACACTCCACATTCCATTCCCATTGTTAATTTAATTCCCTGACTAACCAGAAATAAAGGCAGCTGGTTATGAAATCCCTCTCTTTGCTTTATTTTCTTATTTTTATTGTTATCTTATACAGATGTTGAATGTCCTGTTGATTGGGAGGAGTTCGATAACTTTTGCTACTTTCTTGATAACACACTGCGCTCGTATGATGATGCACAGGCCGATTGCGTCGCAAATGGAGCAACATTGACGAGTATTATCAGCTCACTAGAACAGACTTTTATCAACACAAGTAAGGTTTAGGACTCATGCTGTAGAAATATATATTTTTAAGATTCACTTTCAGTGACTTTCATTAGAAAAAATACTAGAGCAGGTGCATACGCAGAAATTGTCAACACTGGTGGAAGGGAGGGGTGTCTGGGTTTTTTTTGGGTTTTTTTATAGCTCAGTCCGATGGAGGGAGCTGAGTAAATAAAATGTGTCCGAAATAGGCTAATTTGGCATATTTATTGAATAAATCCAGGGATGCAAATTCCCACCCTGGACACGCACATGAATGACAAATGCATGATTCCATTTTCGATTTTAGGATATACACGACCACGAAGTAGAATTTCCTTGCCTCTCCAAAAGCATTCTCTTACGCTTTTAATATTAGGCATAGTATAATAATATATAGCTGCGATAATCGTAAGTAGCATCCACTAAAACTCATCGGTTTATATAAGGCGGAAATTGTTCGGCTTTTGTTACTGCGCGCGTCAATAAATTCCCAACTCACGCTCGTGTAAATTGACATAAGCGTGTGATAGTCACACATAACGCAACGCACACCTAGCGTAAGCACTGCGCCCAACAGCGTGCACGCCATTCTATATCAATACACAGTAACGAGTCTTATTTTTCCGCTTTATCTGAACAAACCACCTGTATCGTATTATTCTTTCTACAGAGGTCGGCATTACAATAAAATTTGTAAATCACTACACAAAATATGCAAAAATCAAGACACAATTAATTAATAGTCATTTTTTTATATTGCATCTTTATCTCCTCATCAAATGATTAGATTTGCTTTGCTCTTCTGCTCAGCCGTTCAGAGAAAAGTATTATTAAGGTTAAATACAATTGATTTTCAAGGCTTGATTCCAGAGGGGCGTAAGTTAATAATGGAAACAGCCATGCAGAAAAGAATGAACTCACGCGTACAAGAGTGTATCAATCTGAACTAGGGCCACGGACAAACCGCGGCTGGTGAGTCATCCTATATGTTGCAGGATAGGGAAGGGGTGACCATGATAGGACCATATGGGCTGATGGGGGGGGGGATTGTAGGCAGCCGTTTTCGGCAATTTTCCTTTGGATTTTCTAAATTTTCAAATTTTTAAAATGATCCTGAATGATATCTGTCGTGAAATAAATCAATGCTTTTATAGGCTATAATAGCTAGTATACCTATTTATACCCTGATTATGCAATATATAGGCCTACAACAATAACTACAACAACAGTAACAAAACCAACAACCAATATTTTGTTAATCTAATTTGTAAAAATATATTCATAGGCCGCGCCTATTAGACTAGTAGCCTATAGCCTAAAAATTCCTGAATTATATAATGAAAAAAAAAACGGGCGAAAACAATCAATCGCTGCAGACAGAAAGAAAGAACCGAACAAGAAAAAAGAAAAAAGTGAGAGAAAAATAAAATAAAATAGATGGAATGGAGCACATAGGGGACTCGAACACGTACCAAAGTTTTCCAGCTCAATACTGTATTATATAGTCGAACGTGAGTCCAGCGCGCTAACCGATTGAGCTACTGAGTGATCTGTGAAATCGATTGATCTCAAACTGACTATTATGGAATAGTGCATACCAGGCTCTTATGATAAACAATCTCACCGCTGTAAATGTCGGAGGTATCGATGGCGAAAAACCTCGATTTTTGCAAAAGTAAATTAAGTTTTGAGTGAAATTTTAAATGGTAAAGGAATCGACATACTTTTGAGAAATAATGTAGGCAGTTAGAAATCAAAATTAATGTTCCACAATCCAGATATCGATAATGAAACATAACAGTGTTTTGTGGTACAAGATTCTCGAAAATTGTTCCCAAAAACGGGCTAATCAAATTTAATCGGTACTGTTTTTGGTTCTTCCCCATGGCAAAATTTGTACAATACAAAAAAGGAGAAAACAATCACTCGGCGTAGTTTTATACGGAGCGAATATTTGAAAAAAAACTGCATGGAACGTGTTTTTGATCTTGTGAACATGGTGCGTAAAAATGATTTAAACGGATTCTAAAAATTTGTATAAACAAACAAAAATAATGTTAAGATACATCATGCACCAACATTTGACTCACTGCGATATTTGATTGCTGAGAAAACGCGGTTTTAGAGAACAACTTTATACGTCTTTTATACGTTTTTTATACGTTTCTTCGTGTAACCTTAAGAACCTCAATTCGCATAACCTACCGTTTCATGAACTTTCGCACAGTAATACTCGTTTCGTTTCCTAAGACCATTTTACACATGTGTGCATAGGCGTGACATACCGTAAAACCCCGTCTACAAGCATATATAGTGTTGTTTTTTTTATAAAAGCTTAATTAATTCGAAGCAAGCGTTAATATACCAATACAATAGATCGGTCTTAAAATAATACTTGTTTGTATATGCTTGGATCTGTAATTTATTTGCTCAAACTCCATAATGGCGACTGGATTAATGTAGCTTTCATCAGAAGCACACTATATGCTTGTAGACGGGGTTTTACGGTATGTGATCGAATCGTAAAAGCTTTTGTGAATTACTGAAATTGTCTAATCAGTTTACGTAATAATTTATTTATGTTATTGCAATTTTCTAGATTTTCTCGTTAGTGCTGGTATAAATATATGGATAGGACTGATTGATAAAATGACAGAAGGAACACTTGAATGGGAGGATGGAAATACGGTAAGTTAGTTAAACTAGTACAGTGCTCACAACGAGAATGTCGACATTAGTTTTAGGGTTCATAATTCTTAACACTAGTTGATTAAGAGCATTGAATTATTGATTATGGACGTACATGTAAGGAATTTCGTTGGCTTGTGTTTGATTCCGTACTTCAAACTCTCCAGATTGTAATGAATTTGTGAAAATGTATGCAATTTTAAAAGTTGCAAATTCAATCAGATTACGCACGCATTAAATTGCCTAACCTAAATACTTAAGGCATGGAATATGGGCGAACTGGTATCAGGTATCTGGAGAGGGGAAGCAACGAGTTACCCAAAATTACCTTCGGCAGGTATTGACTGGGCCGCCGAGTGCGAATATATATTTATTTTGGAAGGTTTGTGTTTGTTTTAAATTTTGGGGCGTTTTTCCAAAATTTGATATTTTTGGTGATCTTTCAAAAAAGCGACATGCCAAAGACAATTCTTTGGTGATATATTATATTGCAGTTCTTTTCCACGTACCTACGTTACCATTCACTTTTGTGATTTACTAATTTTGAAATTAGCTTATCATGAAAGGAAGGCGAATATCTTTTCACGCTCCTTTAAAACAATTTACCTGCTCGTCGGCTTTTGCAGGCAACGGAATGCAAATTAGTTCACGATAGATGTCGAATTCCTCTATGTGGGTCACATGATGATAAAATTACTTTGAATACCTTGTAACAACATACAAATTTTCGTCTAGAAACAGGGTTTCAGATTAATTATGAAACAGCTGTAGACTTCGGCGCCGTATCAAATCTCATAAAAATGGCACGACTGGCGAGTATGCTTTTATGTCTCCCGCACGAAAGCTTGCGACTATATTTATACTATACTTTTTCGGAAACGTTGACCTTTGACCATTCTTTGTACAATTACCTTGATATGTACACTTATAATGACCTTGATATGTACACTTGATTGGGTACTGTTATCGAAATACACGCATATTATGCTCATAGCTTTTTAATGAACTATAAAACAGACAGTCCGACACATCTCGCCACAGAAAATATCGTCAAAAACGTATCCGAGTCAAGGAAGTTTACTTTTTTTTAGAATTAGATATGCGTGACGCGTCATGAAAAGGAGACACTTTTGGGCAGGTTGTCAATTTTGAGGTTTTTACATATCTTACATATAGATATATTTTGCTACACAACATCGTTTCCGTAATGAAATCGGACATTCCTAAGCAAAGATATTGAATTCGTAATTTATGGTACATTATAAAATTGGAAATTGAGATATTGGCAGTTAAAAATATTATTGACAATGTTGAGAGTAGGAAATACCTTAAAAAATGTCTCAAAAATTACTAGATGCCAGTTATATTCCAGTCCGAAACTATCAGACAATATTTTTAACATTAATAACATCACAAATTCGCAACAAACCCAAATTGTGAAAAAATCACCCCCGGGTAGATTTTTGGCTATTTCTCCATTTACGATTCTGCCCAAAAATGTCTCCTTTTGACATGACACGTCACATATTGTAATAATCCCAAGACCTTGCAGAGGTGGTTTTCGTTCTAATAATATATTCGTAAGGTGAACGTTTTGCCCAACATATTATGCAATTAAAAGATTGACATTTTGTGTTTAGTACTAGTAGGCATAACACGAGGTAAAGAAAAAATACCGTTGGGGCAATTCCGCCCAATATGTGAAGGGGCAAGTTCGCCCAGGTGGACTGATGAAGCGGATTTGCCCCATCGGCTTATTATGCAAAATATTGATAATAATACCTTTAAACAGGATAAAACTACATGCATTTTTTAGGTTAAGTGGTATCAGTATTACACATACCACAGTTTTTGCCCTAAAACCATAATTGCCGAAGTTGTAAATAAAGGTTTTGCTCATTTAGAACCCCTACGTTTTTTAGCTTACATTATACCCCTCCAATAAATTAAGTATACTCTTTGGAAGAGAGTGAGTGCCCAATATACCTTTTACTACACGTTTTCAATAAATGTATCATTGTTATGCAATATTATAACATTTTCTTTTTATCAGGGCGAACTTACCCCCACCATAGGGGCGGACGTGCCTCAGCACGGGCAAGTCCGCCCTCGCATCGTTATTTTCCCTTCTCCTGCCTTTACTGAAAGCTCAGTGTTCTTACAAAATGCAGTGGGTGACCGTCATGGGACCTCTTGCACGGTGGCGAAAGACCTCCACTGTACTTAACTACTCTCAATACTGACAAATTAGCTAAGGTATGGAGTGAATATTTACTAATTGCATGAATGCTATGCGCAAAGAGCAGGATTATGTTAGAAAACGGGTAGCACAGAAGATGCACAGGGCAATTTTTAGCGCTTCATTCCATTGTCCCCTTCTTTAGTCTTCCTGTCTTTTCCTTCCATCCTTTTCCGTTCCCTTTGCCTTCCCGATGTTTGCTTTAATATTTTTTGGGTGGGGTGGGGTGGGGGTGGCGACACTCTGTTGTTCCTCAGATAGGCCCCGCCCCAGGCTACGCCATTGCAACGACTGCGCACCACGGACATGTATATAGCACCATAAGTGGTACTGGTTTATTATAAAGGTATACGGTTAAAAATAAATTGCCGATGGCATTATTGGGACATTGTGATTAGTTTTTTTTTTCTTTTTCTCTTTTCAGTATGTAGCTGCTGATAGCAATTTTCGTGCAGGCCAACCTGATAATGGTGCCGGTGGTGATGAAGACTGTATGCACGTGTATGACAATGGAGAATGGAATGACGTACCATGTAGTACTACGCTTGGTTATATCTGCAAAATGAAAAGAAGTACATACTCGTTCACCTACTCTCCCACTTTAAAACATAGTATCTGCGAATGAATAGCAAAGCAGATACTGCCAGGCACACGGCACTATGTGCAAAATGCCAGGCGGTATAGGACGAATGACACGTGATGTACTTACAGTGAGGTTTTTTGTCGATTTATAACAGGGCGTAGCAGGGTGGACGAAATCCATGGGCCCCGCGGGTTCAGGGGCCCCGAACACTAAAGCAAAAATTAAATAAGGGCTGATAATGGAGATGATAAAAGCAGACCCGGATTTACCATTGGGCCAGATGGACCCGGGTCCAGGGCCCCTAAAATTTCGGGGCCCGAAAATTGTTCTATGCATCTTTCTTCTAAATTAAATAACAGCGTGTTTTTTGGCAAAAAATAGGGCAAAATTGTAAAATTTTCTGCGCTTCGCGTACATAGGTCATTCAAATAGCAAAATTCATATTGATATGGGGCTAAAGTCTGAAATTTAAGCAGATGTCCTAGTAACATCGGAACAAAATATGTTAGTCCTCCTCTATGGGACTTCACATTTTGGGATGGTGGTGGGATACTTTGTGGGATGGTGGTATGGTTCAGTCTTAAGATCCCATGTAATTTTGGTCGCAAAATATGCAAATTAGCTACCTTATTTGCATATTTTTTTATTTTTAAAAACGTTTTTATCTAGAATAGAAGGCTGATGCTGCGCCAAACACGTATGTAAGTGCAAAATTATTTAAGGATAAATGAACTATATACCACTAAATGTTCCTGTCAGTGCTGCTGAGTGCAAAACTTCTCATGCAATTCCATCTTTAACATTACATTCAAATAATAATTACATTGTAAATTGAACTGACACCAATTTTTTCAGGAATATCTTGTTTAGATAAAAACAAATGTGGTTATGGCATTAGTCCGACGTTGTTCAATATTTTGGGACGTCGAAATATCAAGTCTGATAAGACACACTTAAAATTCAGAGTTTTGGTGTGTACACTACTACCCTTTTTAATTCATGTTTTCTTTATTAAAAACCTAGAAAGGTAAAATCTTAACTGCAATCCAAATATTTTTGGCACATTTTCGTTGTTCATTTTCGCGAAATAAAAAAGTAAAACATTGGAAACACGTAACGCGGAAGTGCTTAATAACATGGCGACATTTGGCAAACTATCGTTGTCCATTGACGGCGAACTCGGTGTACCATAGAAAATCATCCGAACGTCGTGAAAATATAATCAATCATGACATATTAATTTAGACAACTTATGGAATCGATGCATATAAAAAAAACCAGTTGAGTAGATGTCGTTGTTAGTAAGCTCAAGTTATTGAGCTTTTCTTCTCAGGTCTTATTGCCGACCAAAAGTTCGTGGGAAACCCCTGCTTTTCTCATTATTATGTTCTCAGAATCTTCCTTCCTATACATTGTACAGAGTTGAAGAGTCCAATAAAATCAACACAATCGACTCAAAACTTGGACTGTGTTGGATAGGCTCACTTTTCCCCAAAAAAAAAAATTTTCTACAATTTTTGGACCAAAACTCATTTTTGACTTGCTCATTTTTGACCCAAATCACATTTTGACTAAAAATCACATTTTTGATAAAAAATCACATTTTTGATAAATCACAATTTTGACCGAAAAATTACATAGTTATTGACTAAAAGTCAAGTTTTTGACCAAGAAAAGATTCTGAAAACATAATATTGAATAAAATTATAAAATGATAAAATTGGATGGTTTTTTTTCCACCCAATAGAAAATTATTGGTCTCGCTATGAGTTTTAAAAATATTGGACTCGACTTCGTCTCGTCCAATATTTTAAAACTCATAGCTCGACCAATAAATTTGTGTATTGGGTTCAAACCATCCAATTTTATATCAATACATCGTTGCTGTACCATCGTACGGATTGACTGAGGCTGACTGAGTTTTTATTTCACTTAATTGCCATTAGTTAATAAATAATATGATATTTAATTCGACTTTATAAACTAAATTCCACTTGCCCAATTGTTTAAAATTACCTATCATAAGAGCATGGTTTGTGATTCAACTCAATTCAGTCACTTTTCGAACACAGAGAAACGAAAGTGGCCCAAGCTGCTCTGGATTAGGAGCCACCTTACAGGTCGTTCCATCAAAGTTGTCGTATCTACTCAGTCATCAAGTACTTCCTCCATCAATGCCTCAGTTCCACAGGGGTCAATTTTGTGCCACTATAATTATTCTCTGTCTCCAGAACAGAACAGAAGCTGTCTGATGAGTGTGAAAACCAACGCTCTCACTACGCCACCTTGTTTTGTGAGATCACATCTAGAGACAAACCTGAAGCTGTTACTGCTGGCCTGAACAGAGACCTGCAGAATATGAGTATCTGGGCAGACAGATGAAAGGTGACCTTCGAGCCATCGAAATGGAAAAAGGCAGTGACAATATTAAGAAAGAGGAATCCAACTTAGCCAGATCTTCTGTTTGGTACCAAACAAAGCACATTTCTAACGTCTCTTCAAGAACAGGATAGAAGATGGGCGCTCTGAGGAGAGTTGCAAATAAACGTGATGTCAGAGGCAGGGCAACTATTTACAAGGCCCAAGTTCGCAGCGTGATGGAATACGCCTCCATGTATTGGATGAGTGCCAGCGCCACCACTCTAAGATTACTAGACTATATCCAGAAGAAAGTCGTTCGAATCATAGTCGTGAGCAAAGAGGAAGCAAGTACAGAGCAACAACAGTCCTCTACAAATTGCACACCAGCTTTTGTCCACCAGACCTGAAGGCACTGCTACCAAGGCCATTTGTAGTCAAAAGAGCAACCCGCTCCAGCGTGTTCATGCCTTACCATGTTCTCACGTCACAGTACCAGTTTCAAGAACTGACAGGACCTTCATCCACACCGCAGTTCACATTTGGAACAGCCTATCTGATGGAGTGGTCGGAGACAGAGGAGGCTTAAAGACATTCCTACAATGCACTATGATTAGGAAATTTGATCAATATAACCTAATTTAAGGGCAAAGTCCCCATTGCCACACACACAAACTGGTGATTTTAAAACTGCAGCCAAAGAGCTAATAGTTGAGACTTAAGCCTGATACTTGATTTTCTTACAGGAAACATTCATATTGTCCCACTGTATTAATTTTATTCATACGTCTCGATGTTTTGAATGTTAAATAATAGGATGAAAACACCAGATATTTGCACACAATCTCAATGCAAGGTATGATCAACTGCACCACAAGGTCAGACATACAAGGTCAGAAACCCTGTTGGGTTGTGGGAATGTCTTTAAGAGTAGTATTGCGTACCAATCAAAGAAAATCAAAAATAGTTGGCAGACTTCAAAAAATGGAATTTCTTCTTACTTTATATCAGGATGCAACTTTGGTCAAAGTCTACAAAAATCAAAATTATTTCATCACTGCACCTTCGTTACCATAGCAACGGCCAAAACATCAAAATGACCGGTTTTAGACTATTTCGGCACTTTTACAAGGCTAAAAAAATAACAAGTTTCAGGATTCACCATATAAAGGAAAAATAGAAGTAAACCTTGAGAGTTCCACGACATAATTGGCAACATCTAAGCTTTCTAAAAATACAGTTGTTTTAACAAACAGTCTGTCCTACTTGGGATATTCCATTGTTTCAAATAGGGGTGTTTTTCGTATTTTTTGACTTTCTGAAATATAGCAATATTCAATGAACTGTAACCCCCAAAGTGGTGCTTTTTATATGTTATATTTATCAGTGTGGCTGGACTAGATAGTACTGTACCCAAATAAATAAAAAAAAAGTTCTGGTAATTTTAATATAGACAAACAGTGTTGCCATAAAGATAGGTATTTTTCCATAAAATAAGAGTTAGACCAGGTTAAAAATGTTACCACACATGAAAGGAAACATTCTCACATAGTTTTTCTAGACCATTTTTCATGAGCAACAAGAATTTATGAGGTAAAAATAAAACCATGTATCCTGAGAACTCCCTGTGAGGGCGCTTTATTCAAAATGGCTGCCAAAATCCAATGAAAAGCTACTATACGTTTAAAAAGGTCGCATAAAAGATAAAAGTGACTAGATTTCGGATTTGTATTGATGAAAGTAATGTATAACTATGCCAAGGTATTAATAGAATGGTACCAACAGGTCACAGTTGGGAACGCTTTTCAAAATGGCCGCCAAAATCCAATGAAAAGCATATATATGGTTAAAATAGTCACTTATGAGGTATGATTGCAGTGGCGTAACGTCATAGGGGCACGGGGTTACATGGCCCCAATCGATCTGAATTTTAAGAATCCCAAAAACGGACTGCCACCCATATTGGTTGGTGCCTCCCATATGATAACTGGTGCTACGCCACTGTATATGCTTGACCAGATTTTGGTTAAGCATTGATAGCAGTAATGTAAATATACGTCAAGATATTAATAGGAAGGTGCCAGGAGGTCACAGCTGAGGCACTTTTCAAAATGTCGGACCAACATAGTACACCGTTAAACTTAAAATAGTTACTTAAAAAGAGGTATAATTGACCAGATCTTGAATTAATATTGATCCCAGTACAGTAAAATTAAGTCAATGTAATAATAGGAAGATACCGGGGGTCACAGTTGAGGTTGCCTTTCAAAATGGCCACCAAAAAGAGCTGCATGATATCAGCCACAAAGCCACAGATAAAAGTGTTAAGAAAGAAAGTTGTCTTTGATAAGAGAATGTAATAGTTGTCTTTGATGAATCATTCAATAGTTGTCTTTGATCATTGTCACCTCTAAGCAAGTGTTTCAGAGTGCTATATAGCGAGCTACAAAGTGCTATATAGCGAGTCAAGATAGCTAATATGATTACCAAATCTCCAAAATGACCACCAGAGAATTGTCCCTATGTATTGACTATTGACAAAGGGCAGGATATTTACTTCATACTCTTCTTGGTTTCACTGAATTCTTTTATTGTGTGTTTATCTTCGAGATCACTCACATCGATATCACTACATTAAGAAAATTATTCTTCATTATCTAGCCTATCTGAAATCAAAGCGGCATATAGGTCATATATATCTTCTTTTGTGAAAACGTTGCATTCTCTGAAAAGAAGATAGCTGCACTTTGAGTCTGCTAAAACCTTTTCCTTCTTTGACACCAATAGACTGCTTTGTTCTCGATGTTGGTAAAGAAACTGTTGAAATCACAAGACAACTGTGATTACCTGCATGGCGATAACTTTGGATGTCATTATTGTCATACCTCTTGTTTGTCTCTCAACATACTTGATGCTTTATGTCAAGGAAAAATGCAACAATGATCAATTGTCTTGCATATAGGCCTACTGGCAAAAGCGAAATCCTCATACATGACTGGTAGGTGTAAATGTCCTGACTAAAGTCATCGGGTCAACGGCACATGCAATGCCAGTTGCCTCTGCTGTAACTTCAAGAAGCAAAGTTAAAAAGTGACACACTGGCCTATTCAAAACAACACGGACTAGACATCTGGTTTGAGAGTGGTAAATGGCTAATTTGTGTGTGCCTTTGATTTAAAAGAAAAGGAACAAAAGAAAACTGAAACAAAAGAGCTGACAAAAATACAAGTTATGAAAAGTACAGAGAAGTAAAAACTGAAATAAATATTGCTTTAAAATAAAGCTTCATCGAAGAAACTGTGTAGTCTCTTTGTTGCGCTTGGTGGAATCTTTTTGCACATCGTATAGGCAAATTAATTTGTCACTTTTAAAACTGGACCTTCGTCTATTCAATTGCTTGTAATTTTTCTTCTTGAGGTCACATTGGATTCAATGTGGTGTCATAATGTGCAGGATTAGATAGTGCATCTATTACAAAACCAATTTCCCCCAATATGGTTAAGTTTTGAAATAATTGTGCTTATTTTTCCAAGTGTAACTTGGATCGGGGGGGTTCTCTCAACTTTAGAAGTGACGGGTATGTGCCTACCGGTGTCGCGAAGTAGGGGCCTATCGGTAACAAAGCGTTATTTTAAAAAAGGGGTCATTGGGTACAAACAAAATAAAAAAGGGGGTCATTGGGTATAATATTTTGAAAAAGGGGTCATTGAGTATAAGATTTTAAAAATGGGTCATCGGGTAGAAATTTTGAAAAAATGGAGCAAAATTTGAAAGTTTTGACATTATTTTGTTGCATTTTGATGACGTTCTTCTAGAAAAAGGGGGGCATTGGGTAGCCGCAACCAAAAAGGGGGGTCATCGGGTATGACTTTTAAAAAAAGGGGAGTCATCGGGTATGACTTTTAAAAAAAGGGGGTCATCGGGTATTAGTCGACTTAAAAGAGGGTTGACAGGCACATACCGTCGCTTCCAAAGTTGAGTGGCCCCTGGGGTAAGGATACTTTCTTAGTGCAGTATATTTAGTTAATATGTTGCCCTTTGTGAACATAAATTATTCCTGTGGACATTTTAGTGGTCATCTTGACTTGGTGACTCGTTCTTAGAGGTGACAATGATTAGACTACGATTACATCAAAGACAACTATTTCAATGTTTCAAATATTTTTTTCAATAACATTATCTGAGGCTTTGTGGCTGATTATACTGTACTTTGATAAATATTAATCCAAATTCAGTTCAATTATGCCTCTTAAGTGACGGTGTACCATATATATAAGCTTTTCATTGGATTTGGCAGCCATTTTGAATGCGTCCTCAACTGTGACCTCCTGGTAGCTACCTATTGAAATCTTAATTTAGCGTTACATTACTGTCATCAATACTTAAACCAAAATCTGGTCAATTATACCTCATAATTGACTATGGTAACTGTATAATGCTTTTCTTTGAATTTTGGTGGCCATTTTGAAAAGCGTCCCCAACTGTGACCTCCTGGTACCTTCTTATTAATATACCGACTTATTTATACATTACTTTCATAAATACAAATCCATAATCTAACAAATTCTATCTTTTATCCGCCTATTTTAAGAGCATAATTGCTTTTCATTGGATTTTGGCAGCCATTTTGAAAAAAAAGCGCCCTCACAGGAAAGTTTTCAGGATACAGGATTTTTACCTTATACATTCTTGTTCCTCAGTTTCTCCTTTCATGTGTGGGACCTAGCTCATTTTAACCTGGTCTATTTGGCCGTTTTTCAGCATAGCTGTATGATAGGAAATAACAAGATGAGCAACAGCTTCACTGAGAGACGTTTTTTCTGGCAACACTGTCATTAAAATATTATCAAATCGTGTCTCACTTTACGGTGTATTGATGCCAATTTCTTTTGGTACATTATCAACTCTAATCAGGATTTTCAGTGAAAGTAAATGCTCAAAATCCATATTTTTCCACACTACCTTATAATGTCAACAATCCTAAAAAGTTCAAGGTTTCTGGCAACACTGCTCTCCAGTAAAACAATTACCAGAACTTTTTTTCTATAGATAGGTAGACCAATACCTTATCTACCTACCCTGCAAAAAATAATTTAAAAAAAGCACCACTTTGGAGGTTACGTCATTTTTTAAAAGATCATTTTTTCATAATTAAATTAATGAAAAACACCCTATTTTACAAAATGGTATCTACCATATTGAAATAATTAATTGTTTTGTTTACTTCATTTTTGGAAAGGACAAGGATGGATACTTCATTGTATGGGAGAAGATTATTTTAATTCACGTTCTTCATACAGAAATATGACCTAATATTTAAGCATTTTTCCAGTTGTGAAAAGGGTAAAAGTAGTGAAAATTGGGTCAATTCATATTTTGGCCGTTACCATGGTAACCATAGATGAAGAGGTAAAATGTTAACCAAATTTATACATGTTGACTCAATGTCTAACCATGTGCAATGTATAAAGAAAATCGATTTTTTGAAGTCTGCCACCACATCTTTGATTTTTATACACAAGGTCTCTTAAACATCGTCTGGGTCGGAGACATATCTGAAAAAGCCGCATTATCCTTCAAGAGCAGGCCCCGGTGCTCAATCTCGCCGATTAATTTGTCGGCGTGCCCGGAACCCAAGCCGCAGACCCACGCCGATGCAATTATGCTGACAAATATGTTGCGATATGCACTAACAAAATGTATGTCTGTCCGATAAAAGGCCATGTTCAGTCACCCGTTCTTCAGCTTCATCGAACCAACTCATGTATATCTCGCAACCGGCTTATAACACTTGGCAACAATACCCTAACAAATCAAAGTCCTTGAGTGCATTGATGAATGACGGATTATATCGACTGATCCACACATTACTTACGGTGATTAAACTCAAGCGAGTACTACAATAAACATTAAAGGGGGTCTCCGGCAATCATAACATTGTACCTTATATGTTAGAAAAATAATTATCAAGCACGAATCATGTGGTTTTATTTAAAATAAACTCATATTGACCATAAAAACTAATAAAAACAGTCGGCTCTCAACACGCGATATTCAAAATTCCCGCACTGAAATAGTTTAAGTGCAATGACGTTATTGTTTGTGCTCAATTGTCGTCAGCCTTCATTGTATTATTGGGACGTCATTGCACTCGACCATTTCGGTACCCGGGAATTTTGAATATCGCGTGTTGAGAGTCGGATGTTTTTATTCGTTTTTATGGTCACTATGAGTTTGTTTGAATTAAAACTATGTGATTCGTGCTTGATAATTATTTTTCTTTCATATAAGGCATATTGTTGTGATTACCGGAGACTTCCTTTAATATAAAGGTTTCTTGTAATGAATAACAAACCGCAGAGCAAGAAGAAATAATAAATTCCTGATTTTTCTTTCTTACTAACCAGCTCATTTTCGGATCGAGTCTGCCCAGTATATTGGAAAGGAAGGATCTATGTTATCAATCACAGTTCACCGTGATGGCCTCATCGCCAACAATGATGAAATAAGTAAGATAATAACTTTCTTATCGTGACTTCTGTAAATAGTAAGATGTCTTTATAGAGTAGCACCTTATTATAGACTGACCCCCTCAGTCGGGTTGACAACTGAAAAACTTCCGGGCAATGCACCGTAATATCTATCGCCCTCAGCTGAAAACCAAGAACGTGCACAACATTCACCTTAAGAAACACTCAACTTTTCTTCACAGAAGTTACTCAGATTTTATCGACAGCTATATATATGATGATTGAAATCAGCCATTGCCTGATCTCTCTGACTAAGAAAAACAATTGGTCGACCGTCATTATTTTTGACCACTTAACATCGAAGTCACTGATATCTATAACTCACTTTACTTTCTATGCAAATATGGGCCTACATGTTTTGTGACAGAAAACAGATAGAAAAGGTTACTTAAAATCATTAAAAAGTACTTGGTCTAACATATATGTGGCAGAGTTGTACTGAATTAGGACCAATCCCAAATAAACCAGCTTTAAAGGTACTGTCAAATATGTGGTATATATTAAGTGTTGAATATTGTTTGTTGAAGTGTTGACCAAATAAGGCAGTTGTAAGCTGTTGTTTGGACAACAAATGCCTTGTTGGTTACTATTCCCGTTCTTGGAATGGAGTTTCAAGATTTAAAAAAGCCATATTTAGAGTAAATATGAATATATTTAATAAATATTGCGTTTTAAAAATGGGCTCAAAACAGAGTTTTGTGTAACTGTCTCTATATGGTATTTTTCAAGCCAAATTCGTATTTATATTTAGCTTCCAGGACTCAGTTTCTTCCAAAATATGTATGCTCTTGTATGTCCTGCATATATTAAAGCTTTGTAGTTATAGTCAGGCGGGTAGCCATCCCATCACAAACACCACCCACAACCCTGACAACGCGCTTGGTAATGCCACTTTCAATTAATGCATTTATTTCTAAGATTTGACAGTTTCCTTAAAAGTAAATCTATGGTGACGCTCTTTTGTGTAATTAGTGACGTGTCATGTCAAAAGCAGACACTTTTGGGCAGGTGATCAATGTTGAGGTTTATACATACCTTGATATTTTGCTCCACAATGCCGTTTTTCCCAATGTAATCAGACATTCCTAAGCGAAGATATTGAGTTCGTAAGTTATGGTATTATGAAATTGGAAATAGAGATATCGGCCTTTAAAAATATTATTGACAATGTTGAGAGTAGGCATTACCTTGAAAAATATCTCAAAAATACAAGATGCCAGTTATAATTATTTGGGTCTAAAACTATCAGGTAATATTTTTAACATTAATAACATCATAAATTCGCAACAAACCCAAATTGTGAAAATATCACCTACGTTTCTCCATTTAAGATCCTGCCCAAAAGTGTCTGCTTTTGACATGACACGTCACATATTTGTGATGCAGCCCAATTGTCGGCATTGTGCCGTATCGGCAACAATGTTTATGCAGTGCAGCACCGTTTACTTGCCATCATTTTAATATGTTCTGCACACGTACAATGTCCATATTTTGCGAAACATGCTCTCTCTTGCTGCTTTCTCGCTGCTTTCTCTAAACATTTATCTCCTTGCGCTGCTTTGTCCAAAAATAGTGTTTCTTTCACCAATCACTCTTTCTCCCGGGAATAGGCTTTTTCTGCATTGCTCCACTGTATTTGACAGATGTGTTGTTTTAAGAAACCCAGACTCCAGCAATTCGACAGAAAAACCGTTTAATCCTTTGCTAAGGAGGATCACTTTCATGTACTCATAAATATCCTTCGTTGCTGTATTAAAAATAGCACATTATTGCTAAACTAGTAAAAATGTACTACTTTTTTTGAAGCACGAAGACCAACACATTCATGTAGAGTTTACAATCTCTCATGACATTCTGTAAAGCCCAAACTGCAGCTCTCACATTTTATACATATATATACAAACACCCATCATCTATTAAAAAAACATTCTGTTTTATTTCACCACTTCGTGTGGGTGATTCCCAAGTCTTATCAATTTCATAATCCGGGGGATTTTCCCAAGATTATTAATGAAGAGAATCTTCTAGAAATAAAGAGGGGTTTCCCCTAAAACAATCTTTATTAAGATATGATTCATTTTCTTTTGCTCACTTGATAAATGAAATGAAATTTCCCTAAAACATGCCATAACACACAAACTCTTGCATGATTACTTCTATAAAGGTGTTTCCTCTTGTCTCATATTTCTCATTAGTAAAAATTTAATAATTTACTAATTACTCAGGGCACGTCATAGTATCTCCCTGAGTGTCATTATTATTATTATTATTATTATTATTATTATTATTATTATTATTATTATTATTATTATTATTATTATTATTATTATTATTTATTATTATTATTATTATTATTATTATTATTATTATTATTATTATTATTATTATTATTATTATTATTATTATTATTATTATTATAATTTACATTATTTCTTAAGCTTTGACTGCAGATGTACCCACCACCGATACTGCTACTTACGGTACCGATTATTCATCCGACACCGGAGCTACCGAAACCTTAACTTTCAACCCTGGGGATGAAACAGTCACCGTCGATTACACACTTACCGCAGATGATGATTTAGACGACTTGATGTTTTTCACTCTTACTCTTGCCTTGTCCGGTGCCACGATGACAGGTAGTACAGCTGGCGTGTATGCTTCCCTTGGGTCACCATCGGTTACTCAGGTGTTTATTCACGACTGCTCATGTAAGTTTAGGTCTTACTTTTAGGTTAAAGGTAGGTGGTCCGATTGTAACACATGATGTTTTATATGAATATTTAGGCACATCAGCCAAACATTTTTGTTCCAAGTTTTCATGCAGCAGTGTATTGGATATAGAAATATAAGCTCTTCATATATCTACGTACAAATAGAGGTCGTCAGTCTTTCGCCATCTTGTGCCCAGACAAACAAGAACCTAGACAACCTACTTTGCTTCGCGTAGTGAAGTCAACAATGCAGAGTGTCGACGCCCTATACGATAAATATAAAGTTAATACTCCGTTGGTGAGCGACGGGCGAGTGGTATTTCACCGAACGCAAGAAAAGGAGTTCTATTTGATTGGCTAGCAATCGATCGCTTAGGTCGCCCAGTAGTCAACTACAAACTCAAAATGGAGCAATGTATACAATTCGATTGAAATTGATATTCTATTATTGACGTAGATAAAGAGCGTGATAGTGTGTCAATAATGTACATGTGTATTGCACCTGGATTTTAAATACATTCCTTTTATAATAATTTTCTCAAAGAGTTGAATATAATCACAATTTTTATTGTGGATTTCAATTTTTTTACTTCAAAATTGCAGTTAAACAATATCCTCATTAATTAGTGTATTTAATTTCCAGTTAGTGTATTTAAAATAAAACCTGTGGTTTACCTGACAACAAATAAAATTGTCTTGCAATAGAAATATCATATGGGATACTGATATGGTAGGCCGCAACCGCCACAACGTGGAGCTGCTACACGTAGCTGACTTTTTGCTCCGTGGAGCCAAATTGACCAATCATGTTAAAGTTTTTCATTACTCAGAGGTAAAACTGACCAATCAAGTACGACTTATTCATTACGTGAAGCGAATTAATGCATTAAGAATTTGCCAGAGGAGCTTCACGTAGTTGCAAGATATCCTCGGGCACGAAAGTTATGATTCAAAAAGTAGTTTATGAAAAGTACGAACCGACTTATTAAGATGGACATGCACTCATAAGAAACTCATACAGTATTGTACATAACTATATAGCTAGGCAGAGTGGTGGTAAACCATGCACACAATTCTGCGATCTGCAGTGTATCGCCGGGAGCTAATTTGTACAACTTCCGCGGCGTGGCATGCGGAATTCGACCTTCAGCAAACCAGTTCGGATTTACTTTATATACTAGTAGTAGGCCATACATACTGTAGTTACTGTCCGTTTTCCTATACACAATACTCAGTGCGCTCACCATTGACGCTTGACCTCTACAAATAGTGTATGTAAGAAGTATAGGCCATTGCCTAGTTGACGTCACTGTGTAACACATAACAGGCCAATATTTAAAATATTCTTTGAAATTCTAGAAAATATAGTTTTGTAACATGTCCTAAATTTTTAGCTAATTTAGGTGTTTGGAAACATTGGTACTTTTGTGTTTTAGGAATGATATGTAAACGACAGATAACAGCAAAAAATATGAAGAAATTATTTCTAAGCTGTGTTAAGTCAGGCAAACCATTATGCTTCTCATTTTCAAGAACGCTGGTTAACAATAAGCAGACTATTGTCTCGTTTCGTAAACAAAAGCTCACACAGTATTGTTACCTTATGTTCGCTTTATAATCGTTCACCCAACTGAAACTATAATACCAGCTCATTGCACAGGTTAAACAGACACAAGTGCAGTGTGTATTTAACCAGAGATCTGATGTAACATAGTTCAGCTGTTTTCATTGAGTGTTATCTTGGTTTAATAGCTTTTATTGGGGTTTAAGTCGTTCAAAGGTCGTGGTGAACTCTACTGTAGGCATGACTACATCATGTTTATTTTAAGGTCAACAACATTCAACAATATGATCACCGTGATAGTATGACAGTATCAGTACCGTGGGTGTCAGTGATCCTGGCCTGACACAGTAGACAAACAAACAAACACGCCACACACATGACACATGCATGCAAGGTAACATTGACTATACACTAAACAAACAATGGTATTGATCCTGTACAACTGGTCGTGGTTTATTTACATTCGATTCATTTAAAATCCCCACAGTAAACATTAATTTTGGCAAGAGTTTTCTCTCTCTGGAACGAGGATGCATCCACTGGCACCGCGTAATGAAAATATCTAACATGATTGGTCAATTTAGCTCCGCGAAGCGAAAAGTAAACAACGCGTAGCAGCTCCACGTTGTGGCGGTTACGGCCAGCCATATACTGATCATGCGAAAATCGTTAAAACATAGAATAGAAACAGTGTGGCAGCCTCTCAAAATCTCAAATTGTATGCTTAGCCTGAGTCGCTCGGCCTATCTCGAACAAAATCACCATGCCTAGCTGTTGAAAAACGTGAGGATTCATCGTACTATCACGGCAATTTTTGACACGAAGATATAGGGACGATGACGGTGTGCACTGCATAGCAACAATTTTGACAAGGACGCAACCCAGACGCAAATAAGCAGACGTATTCGCGGGCGATAACGGCAGAGTAACCACGCAAACGAGCGCGTCAGAATGTACGCGATATTTCTCCGCGCCTAGTAACCTCGTCAATCCGTCTATATCACCTTGGATACGGGGCTTCACCTCCCGCTGTTGTAAGGGATGGGCAGTCTAGGTCTAGGTAGTATGTCTATGATCTTGTGGGTACAAATGATACGCGTATTCATGCGTCGAACACTAGGCGTAGGGCGCAGCTTGCCACGCAACCGTTACCACGCATCGACACAGTAATTTTGCTGTTCACGCATGGAGATCGAACGACCATCGCAGCATGTATCCACAAGATGGCGGCATATGACATCACGCTGACGGCCTCTATTGTTTTTAGCAACACACCCCGAGGAAGGGGTGTTGAAATTTGATTTGGTGCCTTATAATAATTACACATGTTCAATGCAATTGGGTGCCTGTTTTGACAGGCATTATCGTTATAGTCTTTGTATATTTAAATAATGGGATTTAATGAGCATTCCCACTCTACCATATCAAATGTTACATTTTGAAACCCTTTACGGTGATGAAGATATTATAACAATGTTGTTATATCGTTACATATGCTAACAATATATCTTTATAAGTAAATGTGGTGAAAAATGAAAGACAGATAACTTACATTAACAAAATGGTGGTATTTATTAGTCAGCGGAACCAAAATCACTTTGTCCACGCTTAATACTATTATTACTAATGATTAACAACATCCATCAAGCGCCAAATACAAAGATTTCTAAGCGCTAACTACAACTTACACTACAACGTAAACTACTACAAAATGACATGAACATGATAAGCAATAAATACAGAGTCAATTAATTGAACAAGAAAGTTTTGAGCTTGGTTTTGAATTTATCAATGGATACAGCAGAACGGATGGTGAAAGGGATATCGCCATTGTAAGATGTTTTGACAAGCGGTGCGGGTTTTAAAGCGAGCTGGTGAGCGGACCGGAGAGAGCTGTTAGTGGATAATGATAAGAGGTTGCAGATGTAGTTGAGTGTTTCTATTACCATCGGTCCTGCGTTAGGCACACATATAGTTGGTAGACACCATCATTCAAATGGTTTACATGCATGAATGAATTACAATCCAAGATTGTTATCCTCACTATTCATGAGAGTTACAATAATGTACACCAACTTCACTTCCGTCATTGACAAAGAATTATGACATTATAGGTATCATAATTTATTTTTGAATATTTTTTTATCAAATACTCTTAAAACATGTTCTTCATAAATATGCAACAACAATTTGAAACGTCATTAGTGGTATGTTAATCAAATTGTTACGTCTGTACATGACTCTGGAGTTAGCAGGTGTTCGACCAGTTCTATGACGTCAGCTGCGCAATTTACATCTATACATACATAGTTACTTCTTCTGTAGATTTGTGGTAGGTTTTGGCGAGATTCTCATATTTTGGAAACGAAATTGAAACTCAACCAGTACTTGGAAAAAGCTCCACGTTTGGAATATATACGTTTACATCCTGTCTACAAATATACGTAGTCATAAAATGAAAATAATTCAAATAAAAAAAATCACCAAATCTCTCGCCATTTTTGTTAATGTGGTTTTTTTTTCACCACATAATCTGAGGACGATTTATAGATTTCGAATATTTAAATTATGTAACAATATCGGGAACAGCGGCAGTGAATTCCGATAGATTGACCTTACAAATTGGGTAAAGTTCTTTTTGGACCACCCTGTATTGCAACTTACATGTTGCAGTTGCATGTGGTACATTCGGATATCACTATGAGTCTGTATGGTCAACAAGACGACAACGCATAGTCCCGTCCTAGTGGCTGCTGCTGGCAATAACATTTGTATTAAAGCATTTAATACAGCGTATTAACTGATTTCTGTCAGTTAAACCTTAAATAATCTGATCAAATATTATCGATATATTGCAGTCATGTTTTGGATAGATCCTGTTTACATTGGCGACGAGTGTGACACTATGGTGGAAGTAGTCGTTCACAGATGCGGCTATTTAGGAAATACTGATGATAAAGTTGGTAAGCTGTAAAAATATTATACATGGTATATAAGTTTTGAAAATGTTTGTGCAATAATATTTTGATGAACTGCAAATCCATTTTAATGAATCTAAGACGTATGGTAAATTTTGTTTTTAATTTGAAAAAATAAATAAAGTTACAATGTTAAGTTGTAAAATATTCTACTGTTGACTTATTCAAATATTTATTCATACATCAAAAACTTAGGACGTTCTCTAAAGTTGTATGCAAAATTAAGATAAAATTATATAACCAAAACGTATAATTAATATTGGCATTTCAGAAAAATCGTATTTTTAATATTAATACTATTTTTTTTTGGGGTCAACGTTTTTGATATTTTTCTCCCAAATTGAGCATTTTTAATTTCATCTGACGTCACCACTGGATTCGTAAGGTAATTCTCATTCGCAATATGTATACTTTTATACACTTTAGGTCAACAATTTAGAAGTTAAAAGGCTAAAATGTTTTCCATAACTTCATGGTTCAGACCAACCTGAATCATCGAAAATATCACAAATATTAACAAACTCACACACATTTGAACAATAGGATTCAAACTACCATTTTAAACATTTAACAAAACTACGCCAAGCAATAACAAGTTCTAGGTTGAACGCCTATATTTGAGATTGGTATTTAACATAAATTCCATAAATTAAAATAAACTTCCATAAATTATGCAGTTTTATTTGCACACAATTACAACTATGCTTTTGTATATAAATAAGAACGACTTCCTGCAACTGGATTTTCTTTCTTTTGCTGCTGCTATGACGTGTTCGTTTTACTTTGAATTGAGTTTGATTTCACATAATATCATCCGTATGACCAAAGTTACAATGGGATACAACATGTTAAACCTAAGCCTACTGTCGATCCATTCAAATATTCAATCATAATTCAGGACATTCTTGAAAGTTATATGCAATTAAAGGTACAATTCATATATACAAAAAAATCAATTAGAGAAATCTTAATTTTAATATAAATTCGCAATATAATTAGTGATAATTTTACCTCTTTTATCATCGAGTTCAGTATCGTTTGAAACAGGTGTTTAGACAATACATTGCAACAATGTATCAATAGTAATAACACCCCGTATTGACAACAGTCATTTTATAGTTGACCATTATAATCATAAAATAAGTCGTTATGAATTCGGCAGAGTGACGAATCGAGCATATTAGGCAAATTGAGTTTTTGTATGCTTGTGATTATGTTTCAGGCGATCTTTCATTTCCATCAAAAATTAATGATAAATCTTACTTCCCGACGTAGATATTGAAATTGTGATTTGGACGATTCGCGCCTAAGTGCGATTAATGAATTTGACCAAAAGACAAATCGTATACTTAGCTGTACAAATCAGGTTGATAAATTGTATAGTATAGCTAGTAAAACTCCGAATTTTCTATATTACATGTCATTTACTGTTATTTTTGATACCAATGGGCAGCTATAGGTATCTTCTATCCAGTGATGCCAAAATAAGTACAAACATTCCCCACACAGAAAATTATAGGCCAATATTGTTATCACTACTCTAAAATCCTTAATTTCAACAGGAGTTTTTACTAAATACTACGGGGATGACTAATTATAACTTATAATACCAAGTTTAGAATCTATAGCCTTAGGACAACCAGCAATTTTTACATAAAATACCCAAATCAAGGATGAGTGCTATAGTTTACACGTAGTTGAATGCGGATTCGTCCTGTATGTAACTCTTTGCGCAGGGATTGACACTTTTTGGATTTAGCATAAAGCCGCATAGCTGTAAATATCTGTTTTGAGGGATATATCGATTGTTTCAGAACATGCATGTATTGCAAATAATTAGTGCACATTCACTTCTATAATAAACATTTCAAATGAGTGCTCACGAATGTTCTCATATTTAAGCAGGGCCGATGGAATGGTACCAATATTTTCAAACGCCGTTTACTCAGCACAGCGATTTTGCGGGTTCGTCACTCTGCCGTATTCATAACGAAGTACAACTTCAACTTCTGCAACTGCATTCACTTCTACTGGAACTATAATATGCGCGTTTTACTTTGAATTTAAATTTTATACAGAAATATATACGTCCACGACAGGCGTGACTGCTACCGCCGCCGATTTCACCGAAATTACTATGGCTGCAGCAACAGACCCAGTTGATACGGAGGTCTCTTTTGCAAAAGGTGATTGTGCAGTTGCTCATCAACTCTCCCTAACACCTGATGACGTGGTTGAAGGAATGGAATATTTCGAGGTTGTTATAGATAGAGTTACTGGAACTAATGCGGCTAAAGGCACCGTCCATACTGTCTTAGATACAGCAAAAGTGTTTATCCTGGATCATTCGAGTAAGTAGAGAAACGTTATAAGCTATTTTGATAATTCAGAACAGAGCTTAACGTGGCATATATTAACACAATATTATACATTGACAGAATATCAAGTTCCCTGTCAATGTATAATACTCTGTTCTGAATCGCCGATATAGCTTGTCTTTAACGACCCGTCTTTTCTTGACCTTCCTTCTGTAAATGTGTAGTTTTGTGATAATATTAGCGATAATAAGGTATAGCATTATTCTGGTCTTTTAACCAAACGATGTATAATATTCAATTCCTCCCAGCTTTTACTCTATTCATATCATAAAATAGTATTATACAATAATAATATTGTGGAAATTATCATAAAAAAACTGACTCATTGATTATCTTCAGCTATATTCTGGATCGATCCCATATATGTCGGTGAAGAAGATAGCATGATTTCGATTTATGTTCATCGGACGGGATTCGTCGGAGACCCTGCAACAGTGGGTAAGTAACCTGTACTATTTTATTATGAAAATGTTTGTATATTTTGAGGGACAACGTGAGCCCAAGAAGTATGATAATGCGAACACGTTTGGTTTTGAATAATAATTATTGAGTTATATGAATTAAAGGTTCCCAAAATATGGACCTTAAAACTAAAAAAATAACTAAGGTAAGAGAATAATAACTAGTAAAAATAAAGCTGTTTTAACTTTTTTTTCTGACACATTTGTCATTTCTTCATTATATGCTTATAATTATGTATGCAACTTTGAGTAGGTCAAAATCATCCAAAGTGGCACTTATAACCAACCATAAGTTATGCTTAATTGTTCAAGCATGCCAAAATCTATCTCTCCACCGCCCGATTTTTTTAAAATTTTGAAAATATGAGCCTAATGGTGGATCCATTCCATATAGTGGTGTCACATACTTCTGTACATTGTTGTTGTTGTTTCTATTAGCCCTTAGCTTGGGTACACCAGCAACTGCAACTCTCACTGACGATTATACAGTCGGCACTGTACCAGTTGTATTTGCCGATGGTGACATTGTAAAGGAAGTGGTAATTGATCTGAAAGCTGACGATGATATAGAAGACACGGAATATGTCACAGTAACACTAGGAACTATAACGGTAGCTAGTGCTACAAAAACTGCATTAGATGCAGCCAGAGATACAGCCACCATTTTCATACTAGATCGTTCATGTAAGTTATATCCAAAAAATGTATTGGGATAATTGGGATACTGAAGTTGAGTTGTGATAATATGCTGAGAATTTGAAAATCCAGCAATGTTTATACCATATTTCCATGAAATATTGATCCATCGATATACCAATAGTATTGATTTCGGTTTAAATCAACCAATTTGACCAGAGTTGTTAGAAACAGTCTAAAAAATGTTTGGCAAATTACGATTATTGTGGAAATCTTGTGGTAAAATGACGCAGTTTTCAGAAAATAGAAATAAAAAATGGGATGATTAAAAACAACAACAAAAAAACAAAAACATTTAGCCGAATTGGACCAGAAATTTGTGTCATCGATACCAAAAGTTTGCAAATAAGATGAACTTTGCGGCACATCATATGGTCATTTGTACTTTGCACAGTCCGATGATACTTATGTCGATGAAAGACAACAGCAATAACAACAACAGCAGCATATTATCCATTGAAATGGGCACATAAATGTTAAGACCTTCTATGTGAGGGATGTGGAGGGGAAAAGGTTAGGGTGATTAATCCAAACGAATACAAGCAGATATTAAGAATAAAAAACGGCATAATTTAAAAAATAAAGACTTATACCATTGGAAGGATGAAATCGCATACTTGAAATAAAATTGCAAATGACGTGTTACATTGATTATGGTATGGCCAAATATTATTCACTAGGAGAAAAAATCTGAGATTGGTTGAAAAATCCTAGCATAATATGTGATTCAAGACATTTTTTTTTTCACTGATTTTTCAACCAGTCACAGATTTTTCACAGAAAACAATTTTCCTTGTGATAAGTGACAGACAGTAGTAAGTATTTTCAAAACTTGGTCCAAGCCTTGTGGTAGTTGAAAAGAGGTGGGGACATGAGTTTAATCAAATATGTTATAAATGTTTTCTGTTACAAAGCCACATATATAAAAAAAACAGTTGTAACCTTAATCAAATCAAATACTATCGCTATATTACAGTCATGTTTTGATAGACCCAGTTTATATTGGTGACGAGTGTGACACTATGGTGGAAGTAGTCGTTCACAGATGCGGCTATCTGGGACATACTGATGATGCAGTTGGTAAGCTATAAAAATACCATACATGGTATATAAGTTTTGAAAATGTGTGTGGCAATACTATTATGATGAACTGCAAAGCCATTGTTATGAATCTAAGACGTATGATAAATATTTGTTTTTAATTTGAAAAAAAAATATAAGTTACAATTGGCATAAAAATAATGCATAAGCTGTAAAATATTCTACTGTTGACTTTTTATTCAAATATTTATTCATACATTTATAATTATGGTTTTTTTCTAAAGTTGTATGCAAATAATTTTACCTTTTTATCGCGAATTCAGCATCGTTTGAAACAGGTGTTTAGACACTACAATCCAACAATGTATCAATAGAAATGGCACCCTGTTTGACAACAGTCATTTTATAATTGATGATTATAATCATAGAATAAGTAAAACTTCCACTACTGCAACTCTATTCACTTCTACTGCTACTATAATATGCACGTTTTACTTTGAATTTAAATTTTCATATAGAAATATATACGTCCACGACAGGCGTAACTGCTACCGCCGCCGATTTCACCGAAATTACTATGGCTGCAGCAACAGACCCAGTTGATACGGAGGTCTCTTTTGCAAAAGGTGATTGTGCAGTTGCTATTCAACTCTCCCTAACACCTGATGACGTGGTTGAAGGAATAGAATATTTCGAGGTTGTTATAGATAGAGTTACTGGGACCAATATGGCTAAAGGTTCCGTGCATACTGTCTTAGATACAGCAAAAGTGTTTATACTGGATCATTCGAGTAAGTAGAGAAACGTTATAAGGTATATTGATAATTCAGAACAGAGCTTAACGTGGCATATATTAACACAATATCATACATTTACAGAATATCAAGTTAACTGTCATTTAAACACTCTGTGAGCTTACCGCTTATTTTAATTCCAACCCAATATTACCCACAGTGTCCTCTGTTCTGAATCGCCGATATAGCTTGTCTTTAACGACCCGTCATTTCTTGACCTTCCTTCTGTAAATATGTAGTTTTGTTATAATATTAGCGATAATAAAGTATAGCATTATTCTGGTCTTTTAACCAAACGATGTATAATATTCAATTCCTCCCAGCTTTTACTCTATTCATATCATAAAATAGTATTATACAATAATAATATTGTGGAAATTATCATAAAAAAACTGACTCATTGATTATCTTCAGCTATATTCTGGATCGATCCCATATATGTCGGTGAAGAAGATAGCATGATTTCGATTTATGTTCATCGGGCGGGATTCGTCGGAGACCCTGCAACAGTGGGTAAGTAACCTGTACTATTTTATTATGAAAATGTTTGCATATTTTAAGGGCCAACGTGAGTACAAGAAGTATGTTAATGAGAACACGTTTGGATTTGAATAATAATTGAGTTACTTGAACTAAAGGTTCCCAAAAAATGGACCATAGAAGTAAAAAAAATAAGTAAGGTGAGAGTGCAAAAACTAGTATTGAGTGATAAGAATAAAGCTGTTTTACCCCCTTTTTCTCTGACACTTTTTTCATTTATTCATTATAATTATGCTTATAATAAGATGTATGCAATTTTGAGTAGGTCAAAATCATCCAAAGTGGCACTTATAACTAACCATTATGTGTTCATGCTTAATTGTTTGAGCATATAAAAATCTATATCTCACCCCGCCCGAATTTTTTTAACTTTTTTGAAAATATGAGCCTAATGTTGGATCCATTCCATATAGTGGTGTCACATACTTCTGTCCATTGTTGTTGTTGTTTCTATTAGCCCTTAGCTTGGGTACACCAGCAACTGCAACTCTCACTGACGATTATACAGTCGGCACTGTACCAGTTGTATTTGCCGATGGTGACATTGTAAAGGAAGTGGTAATTGATCTGAAAGCTGACGATGATATAGAAGACACGGAATATGTCACAGTAACACTAGGAACTATAACGGTAGCTAGTGCTACAAAAACTGCATTAGATGCAGCCAGAGATACAGCCACCATATTCATACTAGATCGTTCATGTAAGTAATAAACTATACTGAATGTCGGTATAAAGATTTTCTAAACGTTAGTTTTTTTCCAAATCGGTACGTAGGCTAGTTTGGCCATGCCAGGGCAGGACCTCGCGTAACTGGTACTGCACGGAAAAACTATTTAATGTTTTTATTGTGGTCAGGAGATTTTATTTTACCTTTGCTATGCTGGCACATTGAAATAAGTTCGGACCTACGCTTGATTATATTGTTTCTGTTCATATTTATGGCAATTTTTTCTTCTAGGCATAAGTAATATTGACCACTTTTACGGATACCTGTGTTTGATTTTTTATCACGTCCCAACGTAATGTATTATACTAGTCAATATTAGTTTTATATGTATTTAGTCCCATATGTATTTAGAACAAAGTCCATTTCTTCAGAGCAAATTCTCCTCGCTCGAAGACGCTGTGATTAAGGGAATGCATTTTTACACGATGGTAGGTGACTAGAGTTATAATTGTAAGAGTCGATAGGTTTTTAATATATATTGAATGAGATTGTATCACCGTGAATGGAGACCTTAAGGTCCAAGAATATTATTAGTTATCCGACATCTCAAGGGTATCAGCGCCGGATGGAAGGTGGATAAGCTCTGCGTGACTGCATTGAGCAGCACCCATAATGTTATCAATGTATATCTTATAAAGAAGGAGTATTCTAACGCCAAGCTGCTCGAACAATCTTTCCTCAATATACCCTAAAATGAGGCAGCCGAAGGACCCACCTCGGTTCCCATGGACACGCCTCTCAAATGAGTGAATTAGTGGTCATTGAAATGAAATGTGTTGTTGTTAAGCCCAAGTTCAGTAAGCCGAAGGAGGGTAGTAAAATCGTATAAATACATTCACAGCTTTACAAAATTCTACAATGGTTTAATTTTTGATACCCACGAATGCCGAAGATATGGGAGCCCTGAAAAGCAGGGTACAAAGGTTATTTTAAATCTAAATGCTCACCACATATTCACGCCATAGATATATATCTATATTAACAGTTCACCACGAATCTATTGACCCGTTTACCACGAATCCGTGCTGCAAATATTTGTCGTAATTTGAAATTTTGGTATATCGATAATCCCTTATTCTATATAGAACAATTTGGTTAAAAGGATAGGTCGACAATGGTCAAGTAAATATTTTCTAAACCTTAGCCCAAACCGTGTGGTTGTTAAAAGAGGAAAACCATGTGCTTATTAAAATACTCGAATGTAAGCTCATACGTGCTGGTAATAAACAATTTCCAAAAGTTGAAACTGACTTTCAGCACAAAAAATCACTAATCTTGAATTTTCGATGTCCTGGAATTGCCAACCTTATACAACGCCCTCATTCGACAAAAAGTTGCCAATGATCAACAAAAGGGCAAGTCCATCACAACATCTTAGGACTCCTTATGATGAAGATATGTGTCACACATCGAAAGTTCAAGGTTAGTGCAGTGAATTTGTGTGCTGAAAGTCAGTTTAAACTTTTGGAAACTTATTAAAATACGTAATATTAAAAGCCACAAGTAAAAAATCTGTAACCTTACTAAAATCAAATACTATCACTATATTACAGTCCTTTTTTGGATTGACCCAGTTTATATTGGCGACGAGTGTGACACTATGGTGGAAGTAGTCGTTCACAGATGCGGCTATTTAGGACATACTGATGATGCGGTTGGTAAGCTATGAAAATATTATACATGTTATATAGGTATTGATTGTTATGAATCTAAGACATAATTTTAATTAAGGGATCTGGAATGAGCGTTTTGAGCGTTTCGACAGTATTTTTGTTGGATATGAGAGCACATCAGACATACTGAATTGCATTCTGAATACGAATAATGTCTTTCTGATATCAAATAATTTTTTGAAATTGACGATATAATACAAATTTTATGACAAATTATTAAAATTTGATATTCACATTTTTGATATATAACAGTCCTCGAAATAAATTTTATCAATCTAATGATATATATATAAGTGTATGTAGCTGGGAGGAAAAGGCCGAAGATCAATTGAAAAATTTGACCTTTTATATTGAATATATGGATTTTTTTCCCTAAAACACAAAAAAAAAAATCCATATGTTACGAAAGGTCAACATTTTCAATAGATCGTCGGCTTTTCATCACACCTACATACTGTTAAATATCAAAAATATTAATTTTTAATCATTTGCCATAAAATGCGTATTACATTGCGAATTTTAAAAAAAATCAAAAATATTTGATATCAGAAGGACATTCTTCATATTCAGAATGCAATTAGATATGCTTGATGTGCTCTAATGTCCCACAATAAATACTGTCCAAACGTTCATACCCCATCCCTTAAAAAAGTTACAAAGGGTCGCAAAATGTTAACCTATAAAAAAATAATATCGATTTATTCAGATACTTATTCATATTTTCATATTTAGAACATTCTCTAAAGTTATATGCAAATAAAGATACAATTCAAATAAAAAAGATAATTCTGAATTGAAACGAATAATGATAATTTCACCTATATCATAGCAGGTGTTTAGATAATCCAACAATGTGTCAATAGTAGTATCACCCCGTATTGACATTGAATAATTGATAATGCAAATACACCATTTTTATGGTGATCTCAATGCCAGTGTTGGATAATGTAAAAATGGAGAAGAATCAATCTTGGGCAAATTTGGAGTTGTAGTAATAGATGAGAAAACTGCTCCTTGAGTTTGCCGCAGAACAAAACTCATGATAAGAAACTCATGAAAAATACAAATGGAGTAACCAGGAAGCAGATAGACTATTTTGCAGCCAAAAGGAACTGTGAATAACTGTGAAGTTATCACCAACGACAAGACGTACACATTGCTATCGACCATAAAGTGACCAGGGCAACAATATGCATCAACTCTAAGCTTGCAAGTCTTCAATTCATCAATAATAAAAAAGAAGAAAATAATTGACATTCTAAAGTTAAGAGAGGAAAGAGGAATTCCAACTGAAGATGAAGAACCGCTTTGCTGGTCTGGAGGTAGAGGACATCGATAATTTATAAGATGCGACCACCGAGAGAGAGAGGGAGGATGGATGCTGAAATTGAAGACAAAGAACAAGAAAGAGGAAACTGGCAAGCATACTCAAGATTTTGAAAAGTTGAAAAGGCCCAAAAACGGTCTTAAAAGAAGACCGCAAAAAGTCAAGAATTAATCAATTACAGCATAAAGATGGTACATTTACATCAGACAGGTCAGATACTCTGCAAATTTGTGCAGAGTTCTACCAAGACCTAGGACAGATCTTGAGAATGGATACCGACACAGCTGAAGAGATCCTAGTCCGTGTAAAGGCATGATGGAGATGCTTTGGTTTGCATAAAGAACTGTTGACAGATAAAACACATCCCATTGTCACTGAGACGACGAGTTTATGACCAGTGTATGCTAACATTATGACCTAGTTGTGCTTCACCCTCATTGCGTGATAGAGTCAAAAATACAGTATCCCAAGTCATAGATATCTTGCAGAAGATTAAAGCAACAACAAAATGGAGATGGGCAGGTCACTTTGATCAATACTCAAATATTTAAAGACGAATTATTGTCACAACAATTTCACAAACAATTCAAAACTCGTCAACATTTTTATAAGCTTCTAAGTAACTACCCATTTTAAAGGATTGACCAAGCACATACTTGCATACTTCCACAAATTATGCAGTAGTATTTGCACTCGATTAAAACTATGCTTTTGTTTTCTTAGAATAAGTACGACTTCAATTTCTATAACTGCCTTTATTTCGTATGCTACTATAGTGTGCCCGGTTTTCTTTTAATTTAAATTTTATACAGAGATATATACGTCCACGACTGGCGTAACTGCTTCCACCGCCGATTTTACAGAAATTTCTATGGCTGCAGCAACAGACCCAGTTGATACGGACGTCTCCTTTGCACAAGGTGATTGTGCAGTTGCTCATCCACTCGCTTTAACACCTGATGACGTGGTTGAAGGAATGGAATATTTTGAGGTTGTTATAGGAAGAGTTACTGGGACCAATGCGGCCAAAGGCTCCGTCCATACAATCTTAAATACAGCAAAGGTGTTTATCCTGGATCACTCAAGTAAGTAGGGAAACGTTATAAGTGATATATAAGTCAAAACAAAGTGCAAAGTGGGATGGACACGAACTTTTTTGTATTCCATATCAATATTACCCACAAAGCATTCTGTTCTGAATGATCAATACAGAGCTTCTTTTGTTTAACGACCTTTCGTTTGATATACAGCCTGTTTCCAAAACAAATTGTGCAAGTGGAAAGCGCCATTTTCGGTAATTAGAAAATACTGTTGTGACATGATGTTTTCATCAACGTCAGGGGAACAGACCTATCTTTCAAGTACCGTTTGTTTTATTCATTTTTGTTTCGGCAATCCAGATATCTGCTTCACTAAACACAACTGTACAAAAACCCATTTGTGCCACTTTTAGAAAATTGAATATAATGTTATAATCCAAATTCCTGTACATTACAGAATGAAATTAAATTCATTTGTTAATTTGTAGGAATGGAAATAAAACAAATACTCGGTATATTTCAAACGTATCCGATATGCAATATTTCATTGATATGATAACAAATAATTTAGATTTTTTGAAATTCGCGATATAATGCAAATGTTATAGGAAATTATTAAAAGCAAAGCAAAATTTATAAATCAATTGATATGCATTGACATGTACTAAAAGTGCATGTACATGTAGCTGGGAGGAAAATATGTCCATCATTGGAAAAATGTGACTGTTCGTAATTTCCCCCAAAGACCTTTAATGTCTAATCTGGGGATAAAAAGTATTGTTAAGTATATTACAATAGTGATTGTTCTGTATTTTACACGGTTTAATCCCTCTAACAGATCAAGATATGTGAAACATTTTTTCAGCTATTATATGGATAGATTCAACATACACCGGTGAGGAAGGTAGTATGGTTAAGCTCCAGGTCCATCGATTTGGTTACGTTGGACAAGACACTTCAGTCGGTAAGCACCACGTGGATTAGACTTAACTTTAAAAAGCTCGAAATTTGTTGGAAGCAGAATTTATTTCTGCGCATTTTGACACCTCGTTTGGTAAGCTCAGAAAACAATAAAACGCAGATCAATTTAAGGGAAGGGGTATGAACGTTTGGACTGGTTTTATTGTGGGACATTAGAGCACATCAGACATACCGAATTGCATTCTGAATACGAAGAATGTCCTTCTGATATCAAATAATTTTGATTTTTTGAAATTCGCAATGTAATACACATTTTATGGCAAATCATTAAATATTGATATATATTTTTGATATTTAACAGTACTTGAAGTAAACTTTATAAATCTGATGATTTATACTTAAAGTGTATGTAGGTGGGATGAAAAGCCGACGATCAATTTTGACCTTTCGTATTGAAGATATGGATTTTTTCCCCAAAACACCAACAAAATAGGTCTTTTTGGGAAAAAAATCCATATCTTCAATATAAAAGGTCAAAATTTTCAATTGATCGTCGGCTTTTCCAACCAGCTACATATACTTTAAGAATATATCATTAGATTTATAAAATTTATTTCGAGGACTGTTATATATCAAAAATTTGAAAAATATCAAATTTTAATAATTTGTCATAAAATTTGTATTATATCGTGAATTTCAAAAATGATAATTATTTGATATCAGAAAGACATGCTTCGTATTCAGAATACAATTCGATACGTCTGAGGTACTCTCATGTCCCACAAAAAATACTGTCGAAACGCCATAAACGCTCATTCTAGATCCCTTAATGTATTGAGTTTTGAAAGTTGCACTTACATACAATACAAAAAACAAACAAAAATATTATTACATAGATTTCCTTACATTTTACTGAATACAAAATCAAAACAATTTACTGCAACTTTCGAATCTTGGGTTATATTTACGCTGTGACGTCAAAATTTAGTCAATTGCTACAAATGAGGTGTCAAACGGATTTGTAATCAACTGGCCAGTTTTTGAATAAGGGGGAGGGTTAGTTGCTTTTTTGATCTGTTTACATCATTATATAGGGTACATTTATCTTATCACTCATAGCACTTTTCAAACAAAATCATATTTATCAAACGCGACTTTCTAACCATATCTGATTATCTCTACACTCACACGTACTCATGCTAGCCGACTCCAGCTGTTCAAAACTTCCCGCGCTAGCACAGGATGTGATTACAATCCCGTTCGCAATAGAGTGGCGCCAACTACAAAAATCATAATCATACAACTTGCAAAACTTGGTAGGATCCTCCAAAACACTATATATACAGTTCAAATGTCTGACTTCTATCACTTGCTACAAAAAAAAGGAAGGTTTTATTTCAAACTCAAATTGTGACCCGCAGGTCAAATTGCTAGAATTGTACATTAAACACACCCAAACAGACACAATGCAATTTGCAGGCAGCGGTTTAATCAGCGCCAATATTGTAACATTGAAACAAAGAACTATACAAACATCCAATCCAGCCCAACCACATCCCCAAGTAGGCAATGAGGATAAAGTACCTTGCCCAAGGACACAACACGTTGGCACGAGCGGGGCTCGAACTCACAGCCTATGTATTATGAGTCGGGCGCCTTATCCACTCGGCCACACATGCTACTACCAGCTCAACGATGCTAGTCCAAAGTGAAGAAGATATATTACTACAAGACGACGGCGAAATACCATCGGGGCAGCCATACCCTGCTTTAAGAGATCGAGAACGAGAGAGAGAACCAACTTCTAGAGCTTCAACTTATAGACCTAGAAGAGAACCCAAACTCACTGCAGACATTATTGAATACATGAATCCAAAACCCACCCAAGTCCATGGGAAGTAATTTTGAGAAAAAAACCTGTGTATCATTTTAATTCCTTCAGTTAGATTTACCTGGTCAATATGGTAAGTTGTACGTGCAAATGGGTGGGTTAAACTGTATTAGCTATGACGATTAGCTTTCCAGGGACTTCGTGCGGTTCATTTTAAATTCTGGACTTGGGTGGTTTTTTGAATCATATACAAAGACAATAATGTTGGAATGATATTACCACTAGTAAGATAATACAAAATAAAGCACACAGTTATGTATAATGTTGTAAGCATTCTGCCATGTAATATAAACCACACACTTTCCTTGATTAAACCCATTTCTTTTCAAAAGTCACTCTCCTGCAATGAAGATGTTACAAGTGGACTTTTATACATACTGGATTTCAATCAATGTGTTAAAAGACTCAAATCATGGACTTGGGTTGACTCTTTCATACATGCTATTTTTCACATGCTCAATAGACACAGAGGATGAATTTGAGTTGTTCTTTCAAACATATGACAGGCCTATGTATAGCAACACTTTCCCATGCTTAACTCAATTTGGCCAAAGTATGGACTTGGGTGGGTTATGTATTCATATATTCAATTAGAACATTGTAAAAATACTTTCTGTAGTATATTGGGAATACGCCCATCCCTACTTATCATAATACGGACCTGATATCGCCCAGGTCGTTGCCTTCGACCTTTTGATAATCACTGGACTCTATACCATTCTGGTAAGTCCCACCTTAAATACATAATACTTTCCAATAAATCAAGAGATATCATCAGCATCAGAGAGAACTCGACATCTTTTAAGAAAATCTCATCTACAGGTTGACCAAACTATAAGACCAAACTGGTTAGCCTGCCGCCACAAAGGCAATGGTACCTGGTAGCACTTGTGGTCCACCACTGCTACATGGTACCGTTTGCCTTTCCCTGCCGAATTCCACGAGGAATGGTCAAGAACAACTTAGACACCAGATTGGAAGATCATCGTCAGACAGCTCAAGACACCATCAGACGGGAAATCTCAGAAGGAGACCAGATTGAAAGAACTATAGCGCTTTTTTTACCCTACACAACCCAACGGCTCTCATAGATCACAACTAGTAGCAAAGACAGTTTTGCCAGAAAAGTCAGAGTATCTTATATCGTGCACGATAAAGACAAATATTTGCTCCTTTCAGACCCAACTCAAAATAAAGATTCTGAAAACAACAAACTTGAAGATTATCTGTAGCAAACCAAAAATGAAATTTGCCATCAAAGATTCACAAAACCAAATCGCGCATGAAAAGATTAATGCACTCTCCAATAACCACGACAAAACTAGAGGCTTATGCATTATGTCAAGCTTTCTTTACAGAAAATTTGGACTTTCGCCCCACCACGTTGAAAAAATACAATACGACAAAATGCATAAAACAGCTCATTTAAGTCGCTAGTAGATATGTACAACTCCAAATATATCAACGAAGCTAGTATAACTAACTACGTGTGCTTTTTAGCAAAAGTTCATAAACAACCTCCAGATAACTTACCATTCCATGCACGCCCTATTATAAGCGGAACAAATTGACCTATATCCAAAATCTCAACATTTTGGGATTATTTCTAAAAAAACCTATAGCCTCACAACAATCTAGTTATGTTTAAAATGTCCGTAGTGTATTTAAAAATACACTACGGACATTTTAAACAAAATAGAGGCTAACAAATACCTCCTGTAACGTCATTCAATCCGAAGCAATAGATATAGCAACGAGTCTGAAAACTCAAAGTTAATATATAATAATAACAACCCACCAACTGAACATTTTCGAAATATTCTAAGTCTAATCCTGGAATTGTGCACTTTCTGCTTTGATGACACCTTTTACAGGCAAAAAATGGCCTGCCATGGGTTCCCCTGTCCGTCCAACTTTATCCAATCTAGCATTATACCCACTAGAACTAGAATTTCTTAATACCACTAATAACATTCTCAACTACTGGAGATACTTAGATGACTGCCTCATCATATACCAAGGAACAGAAGAAGAACTAAAGATAGGCATTGACTACCTTAACCCTTTGCATCCAACTATTAAATTTACAGACACTATCTCTAACACACATATGCACATGTCGACTACCTTTCTCGGGTTTTATCAAAGGAGAATGTCTAAGAATTATTAGAAACTCCAGCAATAAAGATGATGCAATTGAACGCTGAAAAACCTTATAATCCGAGACTACAGAAACACTCAGAAAGTCTCATTACCTTAAAATAAAACAAACTAAAGATATTAAATTCCCACTAGTCTTTAGCACTAAATTCGCGGGACATCTCGAATCATACACTCTCAAACAAATTCTCTTGGAATATTGGAATCACATTGAAAATGATAGGGAACTTGACAAAATTATTCCTAAATCACCTATCATTGCTTTCAAAAGAGCCAACAGTATTCAAGACAAACTTGTCAAAGCAAAACTGCCACCAGACAATGACCTGGAAATTCTCATGAAACTTCAAACTGAATGACGCCAACAGACAAAATGACATAACACAAATCTTAAATTATGGAGATTCGGTATAATCATTGCACTTGACGAGATCCAAGCGAACAGGATCGAAACCGGTAGTGCCTTTTTAATTATCAATTCTTATATCTCCTATTTCATCCACATTTTACACATCATTTATATTTGATAACATTTCAATTTACCAATACCATATTTTTTACCTACCTATTCTAACAAAAATCTTATCTATGAATCACTTATGAACTTTTCACCTCTATCTATGCAATACTTCTTTATCATATTATTTCATACACTTTTAGCGTCTCCCTAAATGAAGGGTCTGACTTCAACCCCATTATAAGTGAAATACGGGGAAAGTAGAGCTATAACGTTGTACCGATTATGCTTATACATGAGATGTCCTCTTAAAAGTTGCAAAATTTGCAGCAACTGACTATTAGATGGCAATCCCTGATGGCAATTCGCTGTTTCACTATAAGTTGTCAAAACCTTAATGACAAAACTTACTCAAATGTACCTGCTACTGTTATTAACTGTTGCGTAAAATTAGGCTTATTTTGTTAACAACTTGCCTTTCTTAAACTTAGCAATAACCTTGGCTCCGCAAACCGCAGTAATCGGCGACTACGTTGACTTTGCCGGGGCAACAACTATTGATTTTGTGGACGGTGAGATTGTGCAAGAACTACTCCTCGAATTAGAGACTGATGCCCCGTAGAAGGTATTGAATACTTTCAAGCAGTGCTTGGAGCCGTGACTGTCGCTGATACTGATAAAACAACAGTGGATCCTATGTTGAACACAGCTAACATATTTATCTTGGACTTGACATGTAAGTAAGGACATAATTACCAATGTACAATAATCGATGTCTAGGGCTATGATTATAATAAGCGATTCAATAATAGTGAGGATCGGTAACGTGTTTAATTCCGATATCCCACAGAAAGTCCAGAATACTCACGCAAATGTCCTAAAACCTTGGAATTAATAAGGTATATTGCAGTGGTTTGCCTAATGGTATATCTGTATACCAAAGACGTTACAAACTGTTTTGTTTTTCACCCTTTTTAAAAACCATTTAGGAAAGTTATTTTAAGGCGTATACAAAGTCATCTACATGTATTTAATGGTATTCTGTTTTTGTTCGCAGTGTTTTCGGAAAAGCATTTCGTAGAGTATATTTATTAAACGTTCACTCTTATAGTAGTTATCCGCCTCATGTATAGGTTGTCGGACTGTATGTCCACAATAGGTTCAACGCTGTGAAATGCGAACAATTTGCTGTTTAAATATTAAGTGTACTAATTTTATGAACACGCGGTAGTGTCAAACATGAACTTTTTTCTTAACTAAATTGTTACACGTAAATACAAAGCTTCTGCACTAACACTGATCAGTTCTTTTGAATAAAAAACCCATAATATGTCGTTGAGATTAAGGCCTTTATCCCTAGAATTATTGATCCATATTTTGTAGCACCGACTACGAAGGGGGAGGGGGTGCAACCCCTTTAACATTCAATTATAAACGTCATATACATGTATTATGTACTAATTTAGAGCTATAAGGTCTCTTCTACCAAAATAAGTACAAACATTCCCCACAAAATGTCGCTATGACGTCATAATGTGCCCTTATAAAAATGCAAAATTGAGAAATTCTGGCTACGTACAAAAGTATAGGAAAATTGATTTCGGCTAAAAATTCTACAAAAATGCGAGTTTCACAATGTGAAAGGAAGGGACTATTTTCACCTAACTAACAAGTAAAAAGTCAGTAGCTCTTAAAATAATTACACAAGAGCCAAACGAAAATCAATAGGACCTCACCCCCTTCCACTCCCCCCTCTATGATAATCTTTGATGGCCGGTCCTACCCCGGGAGAGGTGCTGGGACAAAAAATTGTATTACCAAAATGGCAATCATCCTAGCCTTCAATTCTTTGGTATAAAGCACTTAGAGGCAGATAGTGTTGAACTCCTTGGTCTCACCCTCAGCAGGGATTTATCTTGGAATCCTGTTAAAACCGAGATGGCAAAGACTGCGGCCCAGCGCACTGGCCTCCTCCGTCGTGCTGCACCCTACTTGGTGCCAGCTCAGAGAGCCATAAAAGTATGGTCAGAGCTAAGATCGAGTATGCTAGCACAGCATGGCATGAAACAACTCCTACATCACCGTCAGAACTAGATACAGTCCAGCGGCGTGCTGCTCGCATCATCGATCTCCCTGGAGAAGAACTTTCCTTTCTTCAAATTCAGCCTTTGGCTCACCGTAGAACAGTAGGTGCCACCACTATGTTCCATCGAATTTTCTACGGGAATGCCCCTAAATTACTATGCCAACTACTTCAGGACCAGCTCCAGATTCCAAGATCTAACCTTGTTAGTCATGAGCTGTCTTTCATTCCATCTACAGCCCGCACATGGAATGCACTCCCGCCTCACATTCCTGGAATTGTGAAACTGAACAGCTTCGAAAAGGAGGTTAATAGCTATCTAGGCGCCAACCTGTCAGCTTTATCGTAACGATAACAGCTGTTAATGCCTTGATATGTCTTGACATAAAAAAAATGAGCGTAAATGCTGGATTTACGATTAGCTTAGGTCACTTGGGCGTATTTTTATTTTATGACGGATACAAAATATTAGGAGGGGTACACCCCTTTCGTAGTTCAAGGGTTAAAGTATGCATACATTGAAACAGATTGCGCATCAAACAGACTTTTTTGAGTGACTAGTTGTTATACCCGTAATCTCTATCAAAGCATAATAATATTTCATAACAATAGGATGCTAAATAATCCGTATTTAGTAATCATGGTAATGTAAAATTCCTCAGATTTCCATTTTTTGACACTATCAGGTTTCATTGTAAAGCTTATTTAAATGTCCTTATCTTTGCGGCTGTATAAAATCACAAGATAAAGTTTGAAAAAGCTATGCCTTTTTGTTATTGAAAATAGAAGGGGTGTGTGTAATAAAGTCCTAACATGTTACTGGTTTCGCGATACGTTGTTTTTTAACCAAGTAAAGAGAATTTCCATAAGTAAAGTATACAAGCATAAAGTATAGGAGTTCTTTAACAGACTAACTGTTTTGTTGAAATCATTCGCACAATTTTTACACACAAACCGGTCATTTGTAAAGTTGTGGGTTAGGACTTTTTGCCACAAGAACTCCGCACTTGTTTCTAGAACTACTTATGAGATGGATTTTTCGAATATATCGAGTCTAGTCGTTGTTGATGTAAGAAACACGTTCTCAATGATTTCAGATCCAAATTGTTATACATAGATAATCTAGGACCCCAGGTCGGTGGCAATATAGTCCTAACCCACATTTCTTTTTTGAAAAAAAAACAGGGAACATAACACAGCTGTAATCATGCCAAATTCATATTGGTGCCAAAATTTCACATTATTTTAATAAGTACAATATAATGATTACTTTTTATAAAAACGGTTAAGTAGTTGTCCAATCTACATTTATATGTTGTAACTGCAATTGATTCGAAACCAGTAACAAGTGCATCGAAAAAAGGGTGAGGGCTATAGTACTATATTACACCCACCCCTTCATATTATAGATTAACACTTTTATTTACCGTAATGTGTGGTACGTCTGCCAGTAATCTGCAATATCAAAGCCTGGGTAGAAGTTGAACACAAATAGAAATGTGGTCCAAAATGTGGTGTGTTGCCTCTATATTATAGTGACCTATTTTCCTGTGTTGAGTGTTACCTTCGTATGAAAAGATGATGACAACTGTTATTTATTCAGTTGATTAAGGGCTGGGGTATGAACGTTTGGACAGTATTTATTTTGGGACATGAGAGCACATCAGACATATCGAATTGCATTCTGAATACGAAGAATGTCATTCTGATATCAAATAATTTTGATTTTTTGAAATTCCCAATTTAATACACATTTTATGGCAAATCATTAAAAATTGATATTTAACAGTACTTGAAGTAAACTTTATAAATCTGATGATTTATATTTAAAGTGTATGTAGGTGGATGAAAAGTTGACGATCAATTGAAAATTTTGACCTTTCGTATTGAAGATATGGATTTTTTTCCCAAAACACCAAAAAAAATTAGGTCTTTTTGGGAAAAAATCCATATCTTCAATATGAAAGGTCAACATTTTCAATTGACCGTCGGCTTTTCCTTCCTGCTACATACACTTTAAGAATATATCATTAGATTTATATAATTTACTTCGAGGACTGTTATATATCAAAATTTGAAAATATCAAATTTGTATAATTTGTCATAAAATTTGTATTATATTTTGATTTTCAAAAAATGAAAATTATTTGATATCAGAAAGACATGCTTCATATTCAGAATGCAATTCGATAGGTCTGAGGTGCTCTCATGTCCCACAAAAAATACTGTCGAAACCCAATAAACGCTCATTTTAGATCCCTTAATCATACGCCATTTTGTCACCCTTTTTGACTCTTTGACCCATGTTGAGCCCAAAATTTGATCTTTAGGTTAAACTACATTGTCTGAATCCTTATACATGTTATAACTATATTGCTTTTATCCAATTATGACATATCTGTCTTTGGTTAAGATATACAGGGGGTGAACATAACTGGTACCTTAATTGTTTGACTTACTGTATTATTGATGCTTTTGTTCTTTCTCGGCAGCGTATTTCTGGATAGAAGAAAAGCAGTTTATAGCATTTGAGGAAACCATGTTAGAAGTTACATTTCACAGAGGTGGTTATCTTGGCCGAACGGATGTAATAGGTACGTGAATATATGGGTTGAGCTTGAGCATGCCATTTGCGCAATATTGTGTTTTTGTTCTGCACACAACGCTCACAGCATGAGTATCGACGGATTGGATCATCGTTAGGCAGGACCTTTTTTTTGCAAACTTCCAACACTTCTCAGTAATTACGATCAAATAAGGTTGTTCAAGTAATTGAGGTATTTACGATCAAATGAGTACAGACATAGATTTTTTCACAAAATTGAGTAACATAATAAGCAGTATAGACTGCATACAAAACAATAATGAGTCTACATACAATTAAACAATCCTGTTTATATTATTTCATCTCTTAGAGGTGACATATGACGATGCTAGAGCGATTGATCCGAACGACTACGCTCCAATTGGAGATGCTACCATCACCTTTAATGACGATGAAACTACTGCAACAAAGATGATTGTCATTGAGCCTGATAATATTTTAGAATATAACGAGATGTTCTTTTTGGAAATTGAAATACCAGCCGGCTCAACTTTGTTAGATACTGCGAGACTTGATTCACCATCTGTGTCAGAGGTCATCATAAAAGACCGTAAGTATTGTAAAGCAGAATATTGCAACAAATAAACGCTGTGGTCATATATATATAATTCGGTTTTGCACAATTTTACTATTGTAGTGAAAATATTTAATATCGTGATTTAGTTTTGACAGTATAAAGAAAACGTTTGTAATAGCTCTTCATATAACTATATAAATTACATACATTTTCATGCAAATCTTACTAAAGTACATGTTCAGCGGCATCGTTGTGTTGGAAGGTCCTATACGTGACAAGCTAAGCATCCATAATTATATATTAGTTTTGGCTAAATACGGCAACTTCCGTAAATATCTAGCAATAGATTACTAAAAACTCGATAGTTAGGATATGTGCTTACTATTGAGCACTTTTGAAAACATGAAATTATACCAAAGTCCGGGGGTTTACCAACTGAGGTAATGGGGTTGAGACACACATTTGCAGGTTTACTTGTTCGTATATAATTATGTGTATGGATGATTTGCTCCAAACCCTTTACACTTTTGTTTGTGGATGGGGCAATTCAAGTTTGCATGTTTTAATAGCGCTCGATAGTAATCACATATGCTAACTATCGATTTTTTACGGTATTATATCCTTTAGCCACATGGTACGTATTTGACTGTGCAGACTTCACCGTTATTGAATCTACTGGACAAGTTGTGATAACTATTATCAGAAAGGGAGATCTCCGAACTGAAGGACATGTCTGTAAGTGAAGTTGGACATTTTTAGATACAACTATTTAACATATTTTTTGTATGCCGCTTGAACAGTGATGTACCGAATTGATCACCTCTAAACACATTTACAAATTATGAATTTGAAAAGGTTTGCATTATATTTTGGGCTGCCAGCAACATCAAAACTGCTAAAAGCTAAATTTCGCTTAAACAAACTGCAGCGCAAAAAAAAGAGTTAATAAAAGTGAGTATTTCTATTTTTTCGAAGATTTAATTTACTTGATACACTTAAACAGCTTATATCGTTTTTTGAAATAAGTTCCAATTATGTTGAAAATAAATTATGCATGAATAATCAGTACAAAATATATTTAATTGAAGTAAATAGAACAAATCAAATATTTCCTACATTGATCAAACTCGAGAGAAAAAGAGTAAATTAATTTCCAATATTACTTTTCGCATTACCAAAAATATGGTACTGATTTACTGATAACTACCCATGATATATAGTATAGACGTCCCTATATAACAGGTTACGAACCTTACTCGATTCTGTATTACTACAGACGTCCTATATATAACAGTTGACGCATCTTACTCGATTCTATATTACTACAGACGTCCCTATATAACAGTTGACGAATATTACTCGATTCTATATTACTACATACGTCGCTATATAACAGTTGACGCATCTTACTCGATTATCCGAGTGTGGGAAGTGAGAATGACAGAAACGATTTTGCACAACACAAATTATAGAGTCATTATAATAATAATAAAAAAAGACCCAGTTAATAGTTATCTTGAGATCAGTCGCGTGGCGTGCCTGGGGTGTATGGGCAATTTCCCCAGACAGCGCCAAGAAAAAGAGGGGAAAGGAAATATTTCTCATTCTTAGTACTGTTTAAATGCTCATACATTCAAACAACACCGTAATTTGGGTATAAAAAGTGTCATTACATAGTTTGCGCGAATGAACCATGAAAGTGTATCCAGCTTTATTTTAATTAGTATAATTTTTCTGTTTTATGGGCGCTGGGCGCGCAGGTATCTCGGTATAAAATAAACCAAACTAATTCAGATTCAGATTCAGATTATTTTATTTTCACATATTAAATCTTCACATATAAAGTAAATGAGATAAATGTTACTTGTATTGCCATTATATAGGTTTTGAAATTAACACAGACTCCCTCATTGTCAAAACTATTTATAATAGTAATAATAACAAATAATAATAATGATGAAAAATAATACAAGTGAAAAGTAATACATTAAATATAATAAATACTGATATAATAGAAATGACAATGGAGGTTGTACAAATACTAAGTGTAGTAATACCAATCATGGTGTTTAGATTTATATAAACAATGCTCATTGGGCAAATTTTGTTTTGTCCTCTGTCACCACCCAGGTCACTTTCTGGGATAACAGCACAGTCATCTCAAGCGGTACTGTCCAGAATCTGTATTTCTAGGGTCTTTGATAACTATGATCACGACGATAATATTTTAATCAATTATTGTAGGGATTGCAACGAGAGATCGAGTAACGCCAGCTGAGTTAACAGCTTCATCTACTTCATCCGACTTCACACCTGTCAATATGCAAGTCGGCTTTGCCGCTGATATATTCATGGAGACAGTTACTATAGACATAACTCATGATTTGTTAGTCGAAGGCGATGAACAGTTCCAAGTGTATCTTTACGATCCTGACACGGCTGAAGCACTGGGAGATTTACATAAAGCAATCGTGACGATATATGACGATGACGACTCATGTAAGGCAAAATGTGGTGGAACTTTTTGAATTATTGTCACATTTGAAAATAATTGATTGAGATTAACGTGAAATCAGAATTATTATCGTGCAAAACATAGTTTTTAATATCAGATAAATGGCTTAAAGAAATGTTGCATTTACACCATCCAATCTTTACATTTTGAATTGCAGCTACGTTCGCGTTTAAGAAAGTTGTGTATCACGTGACCGAATCTGGTGGTTCTGTAACTATCACTATTTTGCGTGACGGACCTCTTGTGACTGATACTGCTGGATCTGTTGGTAAGCCAGTAACATAGCTAATAAAAATTGCAGTGAACCGAAATAGTCTCATTGTTTATTTTTGGTAGCACAGCGCATTAAAAGAAAGCTCAAATTTGACTTCAAGTTGAGAAGCATGAGTTTGTGTACCAACAATGTCTTTACTGACACATTCTTTAACATGTTTGTAGATATAAGCACTGTAGATAGTCATGACAACAGACTCCTGACAGCTGAAGACGGCACAGATTTTGTCGGTTTTGAAAGTAAAACTCTTGACTTCCCTGCCGGTAATCGGATTGAACATTACACCATTAACCTCGTTGATGGCGTGGATGTTGACAAACAGGAATACTTTGAAGTCTGTATGTCTAATCTGTATGTTTGGAACCATCGATCCACCAGAGTGCGCCATTGTTTATATTGAAGACGACGATTGTAAGTATATTATGTGATGTGATCAAACAAAATTAGTCGAAAGGTGGATATATTAATTTTCAGCTATAGCCCAATAAAGACAATAATTGGAATTGACTCCCGGTTTTCTCGTGGGTCACGTGATTAGCTTTACTGCTCCTGTACAATTCTGATGAAGAAAGGATGTTGTGATGAAATATTTAAAGTAAGTCACTATTTTGTTGAGAGAAATGTTTAAAATGTCACAATAATTTATTTTGTTGCATATTTTTTTCTAAACACTTCAACTGATCATATCTTGAGAACTAAATCGGGTTTCTGCAAAGTGTCGCTTTGCAAATGCGTCTTACCTTCATGTAAAACCTGACAATTGAATATGCCCGACTTTAGACTGATTTTGCTTGATCACACTTTTCACATTTCACTTATATCCGAAGTTTCACATATGCGTGCAGACAGTATATTAAACAGATGGGTCCATGAGGTTAATACATACCTGGTTCAAGGCATCAGAAGCTACCCTAGAACTCGTTTATGATTAACATAACTTAGAAAGGATGAAATTATGGTTTAGATTTTTAGGTTTGATATGAAAAAGAACTTTCCAAGAGGTAGCAATTTTGCAAAGACACACCTCTGAGAATGGCGTTATGATAATAAATGCAAAGGTTTGTCATCTTAATGCTGGTACAAATTGGACTAAGGTTATGTCAAAAAGAGTAAATATTTGTCCATTTTCCCCATTCATAATAGGCCTATTAAAATTCGCTAAACAATTCTAGTAAAATAATCGATCTTTAAAAGACAGAATTTTTGCATTTTGAATTAATTGATTCAATCATTAAACTGTGTCATCCACAGCTGTCTATGGATTCGATAAACCCGTCTACTATGTAAAAGAAAACTCTTCTGTTACGGTTAACATCGTTCGGCTTGGATGTCTTCAAGTGGAGGGCAGTGTTGGTATGTAGAATTTATTGATGTTGAAGCCATACTGTCACTTTCTTACTATTAAGTGGTTACACCATGAATTATTAAATGACTACACTCAAACGTTTCAGGAGTTTTCAATCAGTCTATAATATCGAATTTATTATTTTCGTTTTAAAACAATACATTGATGTTAGTACTGGGTAGTAGCCATTACTGCCTTTCGACAGGACGTCTTGAAAGTTGATATCAATGCTGAGGGTGGTCTTTCTGTGCTTTTGAATGGGACAGCAGTAACCTTGGCCAATTTTTAGACCAAAATGTTGGATTTTTCAGATATTTTTCTAAATTTGTGAGAGCATAACAAGACTATCCGTCGATGGACTTGTATTTCCGTCGGCAAATATTTTTTTAATAAAGTTTTTCATAACATACCGTATTAAAAGGCAGAGACCCCTGCTGTATAATTAAAAAGTTTTGAGTAGCCTTGATAATGAAAATTATCAAAAAGTGCCTATTCTTTGTGTGTGTACGGTCCATCACCTGTCACTTGGTAGTCTTGCAATATGTCTAATGGCGCTGCCTATGGCCAATTTTGATGAATTGTTAATTCTGAATTAATCAATTCGATATTATAGACTGTCAATAACTGAAGCAGACATATTTCTGCAACCTGACAAATAAACTGGGTTTTTTTTTTCATAAAAGGAAAGTTGTGTACCGATTAATAATAAAGGTAGCTATAGCATTTATTGGTTTTTGTTAATTAATCTTCAAATCGAAAGTAGGTCTGTAGTGAAAGAAGGTCACACCTGCAAAACTGCACGGTGTCATAAGTGTACAGCACAATGCAGAAATTGGCAAATGTATATAGGGCGGCTATTGCAGATAAAAAAAAACACAGCAATACCCGTATGACGTAACTGCATTTGTGGATGTCGGCTACAGTCCAATTATCAACGTTAAGCCGTTGTGGATTAATATAATAATACTTGATCTGTTATGGCAAACATTAATCGTTGCCAGTTAACATTATTTTACTGATTTTCCTCTTATCTCCTGATGTTCTTCAGCTATCAGCACAAAATGATGTAACTGCATTTGCGGTTGCTAGACTATAGATCCATAACAAACAGACCTCTACCTTTCGACATCCAGCAAACAAAATCATACACTAACGTTGTAACGTCTTCACCTGACTTTCGCGTTGAAGGAGAAGTCAAACTTCGAATTGTGGCTCCAAGTAATCCTGTTCAAGGTGTTTTAGGACCATAAGGACTGATTCGACGCACGACCGTTGTCATAATAGACTGTGATAGTAAGTGTGCAGCTTGGGCATAAATATAATTTTTTCTTGACTGTGTGAAGTTTATATCTGTGTTATTACATACTCAACAATATTGTAACATGGCTTTTATAATCTGCTCATGGCCCCATTCCATAGTGGCTTAGGTAAGGCACCGCAAAACAACTTTTGAGAAAAATCGTATTTCGAAACAAAAAATTAGCATATGCAGAATCGAGTTGTGTCATTAAGCTTGTTCATCTGGACCACCCAGCAAACACAAAACGTTTTCGACATCATTCGCAAAAAGTCATGAGAGGTTGTCAGAAAAAGTTTAAATGACGGGTTATATAAAGGGTATATTAAGGCAGTAGTAAAAATGTTTTCATAACCTTTAAAAACATTTTGATAATCTACTGCCAGCAAATTGTAAATCTGTTTCTACAGAAAACGTTAAAATGTCGCGTTATATAAAGGGTATAAAAACGTTTTAATAACATTCAAAAACATTCTGAAAACTTGATACAAAACATTCTAAACAGAATGTTATTTTGGGGTTGGAAATGTTTTATGAAAAATGTTTACCCAAAATATTTTCAATAACGTTTTAAAAACATATTCATGACCTTTATATAACAAAACATTTAAATGTTATTAAAAGGTTTTGAGAAAAAACATTTTAAGAACATTTCTGTGTTTGCTGGGTTTAAAATATTTAACATAATGTTATTTAAGTATTGGATCAATATTTGGGTGGGGAAAGGACGTTTGCAAAAAATGTTTATAATAACATTTTTTGAAAACATTTAAAATATTGTTGTAGTAGCTTTTCATACAAACGTTTTAAAACGTTATCATGACCTTTATATAACCCGACATTTTTAATGTTATTAAAATCGTTTTTACCAAAAACCAAAATATAACTTTTAATACGTTTTTGTGTTTGCTAAGCAGTCATCAAGTACTTCTCCATCAATGCATCAGTCCTCAGGGACAAATATCGGACGCACTTTTGTTCTTTGGTCTTCATTGATGACCTGGGTGATGAGAGTGAAAACCAACCTCCACCTCTATGCAGATGATTCTCAACTTGTTTTGTGTAAGATTACATCTAGAGACAACTGCACCTGTATTGTTAGCCCGGGTAGAGACAAGAAGAAAAATGAGAATCTGGGCATACAGATGGAAGGTGACCTTCAAGCTATCGAAATTTAAGGCAAAAGATGATATTGAGAAAGAGGAATCCAACCAAGTTAGATCTTCTGTTTGGTAGCACCAAACTGGCTGAGAAGTTAGGCTGAACAGGAGAACTTGGGAGTCTAAAGTTGATAAGCAAGCTAACTTGGACAAAGCACATTTCCAACGTCATAATGGAAAGGTTTCTGCACAAAAACGATTCTTCTGAGAAACCAACATGCGCACAGCTCTCCACCTCGATACACCTGAGCACACATTTTTGACCAAGAGCTCTCGCCAGAGAACAAATAAGCAGTGAATGTCTCCTCCATGGTCTTTTGGATTACACCATACACGGTTGGAGTGCATAGCACCAATGTAAGAGCCGTGAGCTCAAGCCGAAAAAATGGGCCTCTTTGATTAGTGTTTGTCGAAACCTCAAGTGTGCCCTTCATCCAATCAGATCTTTTTTTGAGTATATCAAACGAAAGCCAACACTTCGCCCTCTAAAAACAACAGATAACGTAATTCAACAATATAGCAAGGTTAATGTGGAAAAATCTGTTGAAAATTACCTATCTAGGCACAATTTTGACCAAAAATGTAGGTTTTAAAAGTCAAAAACTCATGTTCCCTCATAATACTTTTTCAAATTTTAGTGTTATAAATGGTTTTTGTCCATACTATGTCACCAGAATTAGTAATGGTCAATTCTTCTTTAAAATCTTGTGCAAAAGTTACTATTGTCGCCTGTTTTGTCACACACGTTTGTAAATTCAATGAACTATGACTTTATAAAACAAGGCCAAATTGATACGCTCTATCCAGAACAGGACAGAAAGTTCAAGCGCTCTGAGCATAGCTGCAAATTAACTTGAGGTCAGAGGCAGATCAACTGACCTACAAATCTTCAAGCCCTGCAGTAAAGGGATGCACCTGAAACCCTTCGAATCATAGTCAAGGAGTAAAGAGAAACAAGTACAATGCTGAAATATCACATCTCTCCATCAAAGACGCCAAGGGCTGCAGCAACAGCCCTCTTACAAAAATGCATGACTTCAGCTTGGGGCCAGCCTGCCAATATGTGATGGCATCTGCTGCGACAAGGCCATTGGTAGTCAAAAGAGCTTACCAGCCCCTGGTTGTCCAAGCCTCGCCATGCTCTCGCTGTTAGAACAAAGTTTCACAACCATATCTACTGGTATGACTCTCCATCCACATTGGGTTAATTCGTGCTTGGAATAACCTCATCAGATGGAGAAGTGCCAGAGAGACATATTTTGGATAATTATCCTTCAAGTTAGTAGATATTCTTATTTCTCGTGTCTCATGCATTACTGTACCCTTCAATTTTGTTGTTCCTAAGGTACTGTGAGCCATTGATTGGGACATGTGGTTGCCTTTTATAGTACCACTAGAGAAAAACATAAAGTTTCACTTTGAAAGCATACGCCATATCAAAATTAAATTAACTATAAAATGAACCAGCCAAATTTGGCGGCTGAGACTTTCAGTGGCAAAATGTACAATGATTGAAAGAAAACATATTAGTTAGATAAAAATTTCACCAAAATCACCTCCACAGACACTTTTGTAATGAGGCCGACGAGTTGAATATTTGGCCCATGTATTGTTATACCGATATCTGGTTTAAATACAAATTGAATTGGCTATTATTCTGCCTTGTTTCATGCATTTTTTTAGCCGAATTTACATTTAGGATTTTGCATACACTGTAAACGAGGGTGTTGGAGTGCCAGACCGTCAAAAGTTGTCAGAAGAGTAATATCTCCGATAATATCAACAGTGTACGAGTAAGAGGAACTTTACAAAATGAGATGACGCAGGTACACTACATTTTGTAAAACTTTGGATAGTACAGACCTGACATTTAATATAAAATATTTTTTTCAAAAATTCCATTGTATCGGTGTTGGGTTCGCCTGAACTGCACGGGCTTATTAATTGGGTAAGGAGATGGTAAATTAATTAGTTTGACAGAAATGCATTTCCATTACACTTACATTATGGCGCTAATATAGTGAATTAACTCAAATGTCAGATTTAAGGAGACTGAATTTTTGAATTTGAAAAACCTTATTCGGATGTTATCAAATTTATTGAGGTTTGAGGTGATATTTACTTCACCTAAATACGTCTTTAAATGGTACGCACTCAGACAGTTTGAATGGCCCCCTGGGGCAAAATGTTATAAACTTACTGTGCACAAAGAAACATCATGACAACTAGGAATCTGCGCAGTTGTTTTTGTACCAAAAGTTTAATAACATTTTGACCCCAGGGTACGTAGTACTTTTAAGAGCCATATTTTAAGTTCTTCCCGTGTTGAAAACATTAGTACATTGCACGTATATTTCAGCTGTGATAAATGACAATTGATGACGAAGTTCAGGAAATATCACCTCAGAGCCCTATAAATTTGATAACAACAGAACAATGTTGCATAAAGTCCGTAATTGTGTCCCCCACAAAGCTCCCAAAATCCGCCATTTTAGGCGAATTCGCTACATTATGAGCACCATTATTTGAACTTAAGAAAACACGTTTTCTATCAAACAATTATTTTGCACCATCTCCCGACACATCTCATTAACATTGTCACACCCGAAGGATGAACATTTGGGAATATAATTAAAACAGCGAGTACTGTTCACACGAATAAGAATTATGAACACAAGCCAAATCTTTAAATGATTATTTCATTTAATGTTCTTAGATTCGTATAATTCTTTTGTTCTTTTATATTATAAAGGTTACATTTACATAATAACATATTAAACTACATACATCCAAGTTCTTTCAATGAACATTTAATAAAATTACCAAAGTGGTGATGATACAAATTCAAAAACAAATCTTGGGATAATTTTTCTCAGACTCATTTGTTTAAAATGACAGCCTGTGTCAAAAAAAATTGTGCAAGTGAAAAGCGCCATCTTTGGCAATTAGAAAATACTGTTGTGACATGATGCTTACATCAACAAAAAGGGAACAGTCGTAGCTTTTAATACCGTTTGTGTCATTCATTTTGGTTTTGGCAATCCAAAGATCTGCTTCACTAAACACAAATG